>NC_045544.1:130648506-130766006 GCF_009769535.1 Thamnophis elegans
TGTGAAAAACGCCGAGATCGGCACACTTGGGGCTGCTGCTGCTGTGATGTCCAGGGAGGCTCCGCTGGTCTAGAACCCATCCACGGGGGGAGGGATCGTCTTCCCGAATGGGCTGGTAAGGGGATAGAAAAGGTTTTTCTCCAGTTCCAGGTTTCAGCTTCTTGGCTCCATTATCTCATTATCTCTTTCCAGCTTCTTTTGTTGAGCCTCTAATTAAGGTTCATTTTTATGCCTTAATAAAAAGATCACCTGGTTAAAAAGAAGGAAGAGGCTCCACTGGTCCGGAGCCCATCTGCAGGTTGGGAAGGAGGGAGAGACAGACAGAAAAACAGACAGAGACACAGAGGGAGATGCACACACAGAGTGAGTGAGTGAGTGAGTGAGTGAGTGAGTGAGTGAGTGAGTGAGAAACAGATAGACACACACACATACATATACACACAGAGTGACAGAGAAAGGAAGGGAGGGGAGAGGGATAGAGTGATAGAGAGGGAGGGAGAGACAGACACACACAGTGTGATTAAGTGAGTGAGTGAGAGATAGACACACACACACACATACACACAGAGTGACAGAGAGAGAGGAAGGGAGGGGAGAGATAGAGAGAGAGAGCTTTCAATTTGTAGGGATGTAACCTGGCTGTTTTTGCCTGCTCTCAAAAAGATGAGCAGGGTTGAACCTGGCTAATAATTGGAGGGGAACCCACCTGGGAATCTCAGTACTGTATATTTAATAGTAAAATATTAAAAATTGTCCAAAAGCAACAATGACAATTTTCATACTACTGCTAAGAAAATTACGACACATCAATAAAATTATAGGAGCTGAGTTTAACTCAAGAGAAACTTTTCTAAAGGTAGACAGTTATATAACAATTCCATAATTCTGAAAGAACAAGCTTGTTCTATATGAAATTTAATGCTACAGTAGAATGAAGTAACACTGAAGGTAAGTGCAGGTAGTCCTCAATGCACGACCACAATTGAGCCCAAAATGTATGTTGTTAAGTGAGAAATTGATTGAGTTTTGCCCCATTTTACAATTTTTCTTGCCACATTTGTTAAGTGAAACAATTTTTTTTAAATCAACACCCCCCCCCCCCCCGGTCAATGGTGTCCCTTACCTAAAAGTCCACTGAGTAATTTTGGTCATTTGCTCTCAGATGAACCAATCTCACTGTTGTTGCAGGAAAAAATGGCACAATATTTATTTATTAGACTTATATATGCTGCTTTGGGCTTCTGATGTTCGCTGCAGCGCAAAGGCTCCTGGGCCGTGCGCAAAAGCTCCTGGGCCGTGCGCAAAGGCTCCAGGGAAGAGAGGGAACAACGCCCCCCCCACCCCTGCGCGCGCTCAGCGGGCCACGGTAAAATTATCAAAGGCTGACTGGTCCGCGGCGATAAAAAGGTTGGGGACCACTGCTATAATGTACTGTTTCACCCAGTTAAAGATAGAAGAATTTGTGTGTGTGTCTGTTTGAAAAACCATTAGTCTTTTTTCCCCTTTAAATCTACTTATATAACCAGCCACACATCTCAAAACTGTGTATATTTTATTTAGTCCTTTCTGCTTCTCGAATCTCTTTATAGGTGGCTTGTACAGATATATTTACAGTGAGGGGTAAACTGACACGTATATTCCAGTGTTTTAATTCTATTTGTTCTAGAAGTAGCAGAGAGAAACAACAATCACAACTGAGATTTAAGGCAGGAGGAGTAACATAAGGTCTTCTACATAATTGGACACATCAATCCTTCATTGGTTTCAGAAGTATACGCACATATGAGCCTAATGGCTCCACAGCTTTGACACAAATGGTACACTGGTGGCAAAACAGGTTTCATTTGTGGTTGTTAAGTCGAGGACTATCTGTAAATACATTTTCCATTTCAAACTACAACTTGGGTTACTTTTTATTCCTCCCCACCCACCCAGGAGCAGAATGTTATCCTCTTTCTACATTCAACTGGATGGAAAACTCTTGAGGCATTGTTATTTGTGGATTTTTCTCATTATGGTCCAAAGAGCTGCACTCGACAGATTATTGTACAAAACTAGCAATGTCCTACTAATGGTGGGGGCCAAGTTGTGATAGCAAGGTGGGCCCCCAGGATTACAGGCAAAATCTCTTAATGATATTAGCAATAACGCTTAGATTTATATACCACTTCACAGTGCTTTACAGCCCTCTCTAAGCGGTTTACAGAGTCAGCATCTTGCCCCCAACAATCTGAGTCATCATTTTACCCACCTTGGAAGGATGGGAGGCTGATTCAACCTTGAGCCTGGTGAGAATTGATCTGCCAAATTGCAGGCAGCTGGCAGTCAGCAGAAGTAGCCTGCAGTACTGCACTCTAACCAGTGCGCCACCGAGGCTCTTATTGTCCCAAAGGTGCCTTTTCAAGAGGCAACTGGACTTTCTGGTTTATTTGTTTTTTTGAAGACATTTTGCTTCTCATCCAAGAAGCTTCTTCAGCTCTGAAGAAGCCAAAGAAGCTTCTTGGATGAGAAGTGAAACATCTTCAAAGAAAACCCACAAAGTTGCCCCTTGAAAAAGCATCCTCGGGACAACCATGACCTAGATGACTGAGAATCTCCATAGACAGTCTTAACAATGTTGTTGGAAACAAAGGTTGAGGAGATATCCTTCTTATGAGTTTGGTAGAGACCTTCATTATGTTTTTGTAAGATCTCTTTATTTTCTTCAGCGGTTTGGCAATGCCTGATAGAAAATTCATGAATTTGTAGAAATTTTTTTTTTAAACCATAACCAGATAATTAGAATTGCCAGTTCTAGCAGGTTAGTTACTACCAACCTGCTTTCCATTGAGGACCTGTACACTGCACGAGTCAAAAAGAAGGCTGCAAAAATATTTAGACCCCTCGCATCCTGGACAAAAAATTTTTCAACTTCTGCCCTCAAAATGATACTATAGGGCACTGCACACCAGAATTAGACACAAGAACAGTTTTTCCCGAATGCCATCACTCTGATAAACAAATAATTCCCTCATCACTGTCAAACTATTCACTAAGGCTGCGTTACTATTAATCTTCTCATTGTTCCTATCACCCATTTCCTTCCACTTGTGACTGCAGGACTGTAACTTTGTTGTGTGTATCCTTAAGATTTATATTGATAGTTTCCTGATTGCTTATTTGTACCCTATGATTATCATTAAGGGTTGTACCCTATGATTCTTGACGAATGTATGTCTTTTTATGTACATTGAGAGCATATGCACCAAAGAAAAATTCCTTGTGTGTCCAATCACACTTGGCGAATAAAGAATTCTAATTCTATTCTGTTTTATTTTATTTTATTCTATTCTATATTTCACATTTAGAATCACAGCTTAAAGAGCAGTTCAGGCCCAGGTTCAATTCCCCATTTAGTGCAGGAATCCAAATCAACCAGTCCCCAAAATAGTTGTCTAATCTCTGCTTTCAGTGATAGAAAATTTGTCACCTGCTTACTAATTGTTTCCACTGGTGAACTGTTCTCACTCATTAGCAAGCTTTTCCTAACAACTCAACCTGACCCATATTCTAGAACACTAGAGGCTGGGGAATTCTGGGAGTTGAAGTCCAGACATCTTCAAGTTGCCAAGGTTGAGAAACACTGCACTAGAGAATAGGTTCTTACTTTTTCCTATCTAATATTTCTTCAGATACTTGAAGTGTTTAACCATCATATCTCTTTTTTCAAGGTTCTTCAGTCTTTCCTAGTTTTCTCTTATGAACCTCCCCTCTTGGAACAAGGATACTAGCTTCTCCTAATTGTCTGTTTTTATACTTGTAATATCAGTGTTTGATGGTTGCTAGTTTGTTTCTTCTTTTTTGTTTTGTATTTTAACTAAATTAAAAATTGTGCAAAAAGAATAATCTTCTTAATTACCTGTATTGCCAATCAGTACAGATTTTTCATCCAACGTAAACAAAATGAGGAAAGCGTGAAGAGAAATAGTATATTTTCAACCACTTTACCAATGGCCATAGGACAGGTATATAGCATCTTTAGCAAAGTTAATCTCTGTATATATGTCTGTGTCAACAGTCCAGAAGATAGGCATAAGATCCAGATGGATCTTGACAGCCTTGAACACTGGACCCTATCTAACAAAATGAATTTCAATAGAGAGAAAAGTAAGGTTTTACACTTAGGCAAGAAAAACCAAATGTACAGGTACAGATTACGTGAAACTTGGCCCAATATAACAGTAACTGTGAGAGGGATCTTGGAGTCTTAGTAGACAATCACATGAACATGAACCAGCAATGTGAGGCAGCAGTTAAAAAAGCCAATGCAATCCTAGGCTGCATTAACAGAGGAGTAGAATCAAGACCATGTGGAGTATTAGTACGGCTTTATAAAGGCTTGGTAAGACTACCGAACCCGGTTTTGGTCACCGTATTATAAAAAAAGATGTTGAGAGTCTGGAAAGAGTGCAGAAAAGAACAGCAAAGACAATTAAAACACATGAAGAATGGTTGCAGGAAATTGAGTATGTTTACTCTAGTGAAAAGAAGGACTGGGGGAACAAGACAGCAGTGTTCCAATATTTGAGAGGCTATCACAAACAAGAGGGGTGTCAACTTATTCTCCAAAGTACCTGAAGGCAGAAGAAAAGGCAATGGATGAAAACTAATCAAGGAGAAAAGCAACCTAGAACTAAGGAGAAATTTCCTGACAGAACAATGAATCAGTGGAATAGCTTGCCTTCAAAAGTTGTAGGTGCTTCGTCACTGGAGGCTTTTAAGAAGAGACTGGGCAGCCACTTGTCTGTAAGGGTATAGGGCAGTGACGGCTAACCTTTTCGGCACCGATTAACAAAACTGGAGTGTATGCACGTGTGTGTGTGCATGCTGGAACACGGAAGAGAGCAGCTGGTGGGTGCACATGTGCACAACAGAACCTGGAAGACCAGCTTAGTGACGGTGACCGTGCCCACAGAGAGGGCTCTGCGTGCCACCTTTGCCATGTGTGCCATAGATTCGCGGTTATGGTTATAGGGTCTCCTGCTTGAGCAGCTGGGTCCAACTTATTTTTAAAACTTGATCTTTCTTTTATTAACCTTTCCCCAATGCCAATTTTGGCCTGATCATATTCTTTTTCCATAGAGTTACACTGCTGCCTGCCTAACAGACAGAGTCCCAAGCCTCTTTATTCCATTTCGCTTAGAACATAGGATAACAGATTTGGAAGGGACCTTGGAGGTCTTCTAGTCCAACCCCCTGCACAAGCAGACCCAATACCATTTCTGACAGATGGGTGTCCAATCTCTTTTTGAAATCCTCCAGTGATGGGAGCACCCACAACTTCTGAAGGCAAGCTGTTCCACTGGCTGATTGCTCTCACCGTTAGTTTTAGGTTGCTTCTCTCCTTGTTAGAAGTTATATAACCTTACTATATAAAGTTTGTAACAAGATTAGAAGGTTATAACTTGCATTGAAAGAATGAAAGTGTCTGTGTCTCCCACATTTACTTCTGGGACAGGGATTGCAGTAGAGTGGTCTGTACCTTCACTATGGCACGTGAAACTTACTTGTTTAGCTCTCCCACCAAAATCCTCCCCAGCTTCAATCCCAAACAAGATAACTCCCAAATGTCTCAACTCGTTGCCATGCCAACTAAAGCAGCTTAAATAAAATAAAGGTCCTAGAATGGCCTCTGCACTGCTCTGGGTCTGCTGTGCTTTACAAAAAAAGTGTTTCAGAAGGACTCAGAGGTACTATTAGCTTGAATAGCAAATATCTTTTTATTGTCTCTGGACAATTTAACAAGGACCTAGAAACAAGAGCAAAAACAGACTTTCCTTGGAGCTCCACAGCTCTAACAGAATTTTAAATCAGCTGGCAAGTCAAAGATGGCGACGAGGTCTCTCCTCATCTTATCCACAATAAAGGTATAATTAAACAATGTAATAAAAAGCAGGTTTCAGTAGACGCCCTGCCTTTCGACACTTAACTCCATATCATGGCAAGAGAGCACATGAGGTTGCTCTGGTTACAATTCCTTCAAACCAAACAGCACCTCCTGGGCAGAAAATACTGACAGTAATAATTAGCAAATCGCTGCATAAAATTAGAACTACGAAATAGCAATTTACTTCAGAACAACCGTAGCAGGGACAATAGCAGACCTTTAATTTGTGCTGAGTCAGAGGCCATAGAAGTCAAAGGGCTGTGCAACACTGACAAAGCAAACCAAAAAGTGCAAGTGTAAGTATTGTTTCACAATTACCTTTGCAGCAAGGGAAGAGTTCGGAAATATTTGCTACGGTTTCTCCGGGGGGGGGGGGAGCATTTTTGTTTACAAATAAGTAGCTGGATTTTCAAAATTGTGTTTTGCCCACTGCACATGTATTTATTTATGCAGATTCACAGCAACACAAACTCCAAAATATTCAATTGGGTTAGGTCTAGCTATTCTCCAAAGCCCCTGAGGGCAGGACAAGAAGCAATGGGTGGAAACTAATCAAGGACAGAAGCAACCTAGAACTAAGGAGAAATTTCCTGATAGATAGAACAATTGATCAGTGGATCAATTTGCCTCCAGAAGTTGTGAATGCTCCAACACTGGAGGTTTTAAATACGATGTTGAATAACCATTTGCCTGAAGTAGTATAGGGTTTCCTGCCTAAGCAGGGGGTTGGACTAGAAGACCTTCAAGGTCCCTTACTTGAGAGACCGCCTCCTGCCAATTACCTCCTCACGACCTATTAGATCACACAGATTAGGCCTCCTCGAGTTCCATCCGCCAGTCAGTGTCGACTGGCAACTACGCGGAGGAGAGCCTTTTCAGTAGTAGCTCCGACCCTTTGGAACGATCTCCCCGTGGAGATTCGTACCCTCACCACCATCCAGACCTTTCGCACAGCCCTCAAGATCTGGCTATCCTGTCAGGCCTGGGGATAAAGATTGTAATCCGTCCCCACCCGAATGATGAATGAATGTTGTGTTCTATTTTAATTTATGTATTGTTTATGTCTTATTGTTTTGTATTCCCCTCCCTATAAATTGTAAGCCGCCCTGAGTCCCCTCAGGGAAAAGGGCGGCCTATAAATAATAAACCTTAAACCTTAAACCTTACAAATCTGTTATTCTATTCTATTTGGGTTTCAGTTCAGTTGTAATATGGTTAAACATATTGATTAAATTTTGGTATGTAATGAACATATATCAGAAAAACAGAGGCAAAATTAAAGAATGGTCAAAGAGATAAAAGATTCCTCTGTATATTTTTTAGCCAACCTTGGCATTATGAAGTCCATCAGCTGTGTACTTGTTGCACTTTTGTTCAAATTTGTACAGGTGGCCCTTGCTTAACTACTACTTGTTCAGCAATTATTTGAACATATACTGAGTGAAAATGACTGTAGGACGGGACGTTAAAGACGGGCCGTCGCAATGTTTCTACAATCATGTGGTCACTGTTTGCAACATTTGCTTCTGGCTTTTAACAAGCAGTCAATGGGGAAGCTGGAAGAAGAGCCCAAATAGCAACCAAGTGATGTAGTGCATAATGACTGTGTGGAATTCGCTTAATAACGGCAACTGGAAGTGCTGTTGCTAAACAGGGTGGCCACAAGACATCACACTTTACAACTGCATCACTTAACAACTGTCTTGCTTAACAATGGAATTTCTGGTCATAAGTTGAGGACTACCTGTATGTTGTTTTATTGCTGGTGCTGTTTTCAGTTGTGTTGTATTTTATTCCTTTGCATGTTTTGCCCTTAGAAGTAAGTACACACTACATAATAATTTCTACTAAGAATACTACTACTATTTGGGCTTGGAGTTTTGGTTACTCACTTCAGGATGAGCTTGTACTATCCAGCTCAATTCCTTAACATTCTAATCTTTAAAAAACACAAATAATTCCAGAAAAGCCATATGAGCCTAAACAACTTGCATAAACATCTGAGTGTAAATGCACTGCTCACTAGGCAAAAAGCTCAGGATTATGGTATTATCCTGGCGATTGGGCTGTTACTGGACTTAACTATATCAGTGCTGAAAATGTGTGCTATTTATGTGGAACTCAGACATGATACGATTGAGGCAATTTTAAGAATATCGATGTGGCTTGACTGAGGAATCAGGCAAGCTACATGGAATCCTCAGTGGGAGAATATCTCTGCCCATCATTAGAACATGTGTTATCCAATTGATTTCCTTTTATAAAACAGAACTATCAAAGCACAAAGTATCACTTCATATCATGCTTTTTCCCAAAGAACAGCTCAGATCTTTAAATGAATTCTGTAACAGGTGCAAAACTTTTGCTAGGCCAAGGATTGTACCAATTTTTCAACAGTAGCTCGGAGGCTGTACTGAAAGATCACATAAATAGTCTTAAGACTTCATGGGAGTATGTGAAAGTATGATTAATACTGCTACTTTTAATTAACACACTTTTCCACAGATGCACACACAATTACAATGACACCCAGCCCTCCCTTCTGAGTTGATACTATATTAACTCAGAAGTATATGAGCAAAGTTTATCCCCAACTTTCTTTTCCCAAGTGTATGCATAGAGCCAATAAAAATAGTATTCTGTATAAACTGACTCCAAATTAAGAGGTTAACAATCTCCAACTTAATCAAAATAATTTAAACTAGTCTGAAGCCACAGCAATATTCAAGCCCCTAAAAGCCTTGGTAGTGGCCCTTAGAGATTCCTAAAAGTTGCTATCAAATTGTTATTTCTAAATGACAACAGGAGAACATAATAGAACTAAAAATCTGTAGAGATTCTTAGGCATTCCAGGTCATGTTTGTCCCAAATATGCTTTTTCAGGAGGCAACTGGACTTCCTTTTTTTTCTCCTCTGAAGACATTTCTCTCTTGGATGAGAAGCGAAACGTCTTCAAAGAAAAAACAAGAAAGTTCAGTTGCCTCCTGAAAAAGCACCTTTGGGACATACAACTAAAGAGTAATCATATCAAATGAATTTAAGTTTAGTTTGATGAATATGTAAACAAAACAAAATAAAATTTAGGTTTTATTGGCACCTCAATTAGCTACTTGGGAACCTTGTACAGGCCTTGCCAGGTCCTGTTAAATGTAAAAGAAGAAAACGGCTGAATTCCACTTTTGAGGATTGAGAGCCAATGTGGTGCAGAGTTAAAGGTTTGGGATTAAGATCAGGTTGAAGGCCCAGCCTTCAGTACTTTCAGTCACAAATATTCACTGGTTAACTTTGGATGGTTATTTTCTCTACCTTGATCTATTTGGCAGGGTTAAGGGGGGGGGGGGGACAGTTTTACATCAATGGCAGTGGTTTTTTCTGTCTGTCAGTTTAGTTCAATGATATGAATAGCAACAAGTCATAAAAATGTCAGTGTGTCTCTGAAATTATTTTCAGCTGGCTGCCTCTTTCCTTCCATTAAAAAAAATCCTTATACAATACAATACTCTGCAGGCAAACATTTGTGACAGCATCGGCTTTATTTGTTTGCCTTAGGAAGAAATTTAAGTGGGGATAGCCATTTTGTGGAGCTTGTACACAATTTTATAAACCTCCTGAGAAGCAAACCTACAATTATGAGAAGAGCATCAACATAAAAAAGCAATTGAATCCAACAAACAAGACATTTCATACTCCTTTTAATAGGAAATTCTGGCATCTGCCTCTCTTTGTTGTTGTTTCTTTCATTGTGACATCTCTACCATGTTTCCCTGAAAAAAAGACAGGGTCTTATTTTCTTTTGACCCCTGAAATAAGCACTTGGCCTTATTTTCAGGGAGATCTTATTATTTTTGAGGTGCAGGAGGCGGTGAGCGTGGTCACCTCATGGCTGCTGTTGTGTTGTAATGGTTTTAGAAAGGGCTTATTTTCAGGGGAGGGTTTATTTTAGCATATGTGCTCAAAAGTCAAATTGGGCTTATTATCCCGGGAGGTCTTATTCTTGAGGAAACAGGGTACCATTCTTTGGACAAGATAGGATCACAGGAAGCTACATTACAGTGATCAAAATAGCTCAGCAATTATATGTACTAGAAGTTTTCAGGCTGGGGGGTGTGTGTTATATTGTAATTAAACTATACATATGGACATCGTGTTTAGAAATGGCAATACAGAAGGAAAGGAAAGTGGATTTTATTCCCATAGTTGTTGCCGACTATGGGGGTGGGGGGGGCTTATCTCTGTTTCAAGGCCATGAGCCAGGCTGTTTGAAGACACATTTTCACGATCAGGTGCCGGCCATGACATTGTGCTGCTGCCTCCCCATTGAAGTGGTACCTATTTATCTATTCACATTTGCATGCTTTTGAA
Source organism: Thamnophis elegans (assembly GCF_009769535.1). NCBI lineage: Eukaryota > Metazoa > Chordata > Lepidosauria > Squamata > Natricidae > Thamnophis > Thamnophis elegans. The sequence goes on from NC_045544.1 coordinate 130,658,795, forward strand.
CTGCTAGGTGGGCAGGAGCTGGGAGAAGAGCGGTTCACCCCTCCACACAATGCTCAAGTCACAAATTTGGGCTGTCAGCTTTCTAGCTGACAAGCTCAGTGTTTTAACAGCTGAGTTATCACACCACCCACTTGTACGACTTACTTCAGGAGGAAGAAGGCTCTCTTTTCCTGATCTATTTTTGCATACATTTCAGCGCAGATATGTATTACATAATTGAGAGAAGTGAAATTGCAGAGTTCATACTGCTTCAAAAGTAAATAAAGTCCAGATTAAAATGAGAATAAATCTCCCCCCTCTCTTTCTTTTTAAATTTCTCTCCAGAATCTAGAAAGACAGGGAGCACAAATCTAGCCAGGAGGTATTTTGTCACTGAGTGTTCAAATTTTTAGAAACGTTTTTCAAAACTTTTATTTTGCTCTAAAATGAATTTTAGCAAAGCGTTTCTGAAAAAAAAGAAGGACAACAGGTTAAAAATTCTTTTGTCTACTCTTAGTTTTTCCTCAAATAAGACTTTCTAAACATTTTTTTCAGCAATCATCTATGTTAACATTTTAAATTAGCTCTAAATATAGCAGCAGATTAACTGGATGAAAATAAGCTGGCTGTTGTCACTTAGATTTTTAAGCTGATAAACTTCCTAAGAGGAACAAAACAAATCTTATTTAAATGACTGTCCTTGGTTGGATGGTCTACCCCAAGATCTGAAAAATGCATAAAAAGAAATAATAGCAAGTTCAGATTAACTAAGATGCTAGGGTTTTTAAAAGGGAAGAAAAGCCAAAGAACTAGTATTGCTCATTTCTGCATTAAAACATTTTGAATGAACACCAACAAATAAAAAGTTATTTAAGTATAATGACTACACCTGATAAATCATTAATTGCATCCCTGTTACATAGCTATATTCTTAGACACACTTTAACTAGAGGAAGTGAAGACTGAATCAAAGTGCAGAGTCTTCAAAACTAGATATCCGTAAGTCATTTATGTTATATAATATTTATATAATGCCAACAGCTCTTCAAAACTTCAGTTTTAAGACTTAAGAATCAAACAGTTAGTTGCAATTTAGCAAACTATGGCTGGTTGTGAATTGCTTGTGGCCAGGTTAAAAAGAATTAATATTATTTCACTTGTCTCATCGACTTACATATTTTCTTCCAGAAGCACAAGACAATATACATAACATTTTGTCCTCCATTTTTTTCTATCATCCTTGAGATAACAAAGGACTAAAACAGAATGGGTGTTCCAAAATCTCTCAAGGGGCTTCCATGACTGAGGATGGACATGGATCTCCATGGTCTAGGTCCAGTTACTCAATTATTAAATTTGAGAATATTTATGGAATCAGATTAATATTTTGACATTAATGTTGCAGTGGAGCCTTTATTTTTTACTCAATCCTTTCAACTCAAAAGCGGAAAGGAGTATAAATTGGGGAAAACCACAAAAGAGGAAACCCCTTCTTGAAAGTTTAAAACCCAACTGAATTCATATAATCCCATCCATAATCCAAAACAGGAGCATTTTGAAGAACTGAAATTCCTAAAGTTAATCGGTGTACCCACATTTCTAGATCAAAGATAGTTATTTCTTACAAGGTATACACTGAATGAAAGGAGGAGAGAAATAACATTACTGGAAATGTAGAAGCTATGGGCATGAGGAAACAATTTCATATTGTTTATACAATATGAACAATATATAGGTAGTCCTCAACTTAAAATCACAATTGATCCCAAAATTTTTGTAGCTAAGCAAGACTGTTAAGTGAATTTTAGTCCATTTTACAGCCTTTCTTGCCACAATTCTTAAGTGAAGCCCTGCACCTGACAAATTAGTAACACGGTTGTTAAGTGAACAAGGATGCCCCACTGTCTTTGCTTATCAGAAGGTCTCATGACCCCAGGACACTGCAACTGTCATAAATATGATCCAGATGCCAAGCATTCGAATTACGTGACCATGGGGATGTTGCAATACGCGTGTGAAATACAGTCATAAGTCACTTTATTGTAACTTTGAACATTCACTAAATCATCATCTTCTTTTAATGACTCCATAATCCCTTGTGGGGTGGAGTCTGGGCAACTGAATGGAGCTGAGTGTTTACTGGCAGGATGCCCTTCCTGTTACCAATGTGGAATTATATTCAGCAGATATATTCTCAAAATGCCTAGAGAGAGAAATATCTACCTCTATCTAGCATCGAACTCACAGCCCCCCTGATTGTGAGGCGAGAGCTCTACCTCTAGGCCACTGCACCACTTTTTGAACATTCATTAAATGAACTGTTGTAAATTGAGGACTACCTGTATAAAATTGTTATATATAGAAATATATACAAGAATACATTTCCTACGCTTTAACAACGTAAAATGTAGCACTGAACTAAAAGGACATTCAAACTGTTCTATCTGGCACATTTTTGACTTTTGAGGGACAATCCGCACAGCCCTCATAATTGTCCCTGCCCTACTGCAGAATGTTTTCCTATATTCGAGTGCAGTGAGATTTAAACTATAGAACAGCTGTTTTTGTTTTATATAAGCAAAGGGCAGGTACAGAATGTTTCTTTCTCATACCTCTAATCTACATCAAAGCTTATCCTAAGAAAGAAAGGAGCAATTTACAAGGAAGCAAGGGCACAGGGTTTTTCTGCAATGAGGATGGGAATACATAAGAATACATGGAAATATATTTCAGAAATTTAGTATTATATAAATGAAAATTTATACAATATGAACAATATATAGGTAGTCCTTGACTTAAAACCACAATTGATCCCAAAATTTTTGTAGCAAAGCGAAACTGTTAAGTGAATCCTAATCTTACAAACATTCCAGGTTTTTTTTATATTTTACAGGATTTTTTTTTTAGGATCCTTCAAAATTTCCATTGGACAAAAGTCCAGAGCTAGGGCTGTAGCAGCTTCATGCTGTGTGTTATTTAATAAAAAAATAAATACTACATTCTGGCATTGAAAGACATTTACTTTTGTAGGGCAGCCTTCCTTACTTGGAACACAACAGGATCACTAAGCGTAACAAATAACACAAATGTACATTTCAAGATATTCCTGTAACAGTCCTTTTCACCATTAATACATATACATCAAATTACTAAATGAGCATTTGCACATTGTAAGGCATTAATTTGCAGTCAAATTAATCCAAATACTTTTCTCTACATCAGTGGTCCCCAACCTTTTTATCGCCGCGGACCAGTCAGCCTTTGATAATTTTACCGTGGCCCGCTGAGCGCGCGCAGGGGTGGGGGGGGGCGTTGTTCCCTCTCTTCCCTGGAGCCTTTGCGCACGGCCCAGGAGCTTTTGCGCACGGCCCAGGAGCCTTTGCGCTGCAGCGAACATCAGAAGCCCAAAGCAGCATATATAAGTCTAATAAATAAATATTGTGCCATTTTTCCCTGCAACAACAGTGAGATTGGTTCATCTGAGAGCAAATGACCAAAATTACTCAGTGGACTTTTAGGTAAGGGACACCATTGACCGGGGGGGGGGGGGGGGGTGTTGATTTAAAAAAAATTGTTTCACTTAACAAATGTGGCAAGAAAAATTGTAAAATGGGGCAAAACTCAATCAATTTCTCACTTAACAACATACATTTTGGGCTCAATTGTGGTCGTGCATTGAGGACTACCTGCACTTACCTTCAGTGTTACTTCATTCTACTGTAGCATTAAATTTCATATAGAACAAGCTTGTTCTTTCAGAATTATGGAATTGTTATATAACTGTCTACCTTTAGAAAAGTTTCTCTTGAGTTAAACTCAGCTCCTATAATTTTATTGATGTGTCGTAATTTTCTTAGCAGTAGTATGAAAATTGTCATTGTTGCTTTTGGACAATTTTTAATATTTTACTATTAAATATACAGTACTGAGATTCCCAGGTGGGTTCCCCTCCAATTATTAGCCAGGTTCAACCCTGCTCATCTTTTTGAGAGCAGGCAAAAACAGCCAGGTTACATCCCTACAAATTGAAAGCTCTCTCTCTCTATCTCTCCCCTCCCTTCCTCTCTCTCTGTCACTCTGTGTGTATGTGTGTGTGTGTGTCTATCTCTCACTCACTCACTTAATCACACTGTGTGTGTCTGTCTCTCCCTCCCTCTCTATCACTCTATCCCTCTCCCCTCCCTTCCTCTCTCTGTCACTCTGTGTGTATATGTATGTGTGTGTGTCTATCTGTTTCTCACTCACTCACTCACTCACTCACTCACTCACTCTGTGTGTGCATCTCCCTCTGTGTCTCTGTCTGTTTTTCTGTCTGTCTCTCCCTCCTTCCCAACCTGCAGATGGGCTCCGGACCAGTGGAGCCTCTTCCTTCTTTTTAACCAGGTGATCTTTTTATTAAGGCATAAAAATGAACCTTAATTAGAGGCTCAACAAAAGAAGCTGGAAAGAGATAATGAGATAATGGAGCCAAGAAGCTGAAACCTGGAACTGGAGAAAAACCTTTTCTATCCCCTTACCAGCCCATTCGGGAAGACGATCCCTCCCCCCGTGGATGGGTTCTAGACCAGCGGAGCCTCCCTGGACATCACAGCAGCAGCAGCCCCAAGTGTGCCGATCTCGGCGTTTTTCACATCGGGGCGTGCTGCAAGAGGGAGGGAGTGAAGACCTTTTCTAGCCGGCGCAAAGGACTTCCCCAGACTTGCTTTGCTGAGCAGGGGATTCAGTAGAAAGGAAAGCAACTTCAGAGCTACGGCTGGTGTTGGGCCGGCAAAGGCTTCCCACTGACCTCCCCCCCACCTCCGAGTTCCTGACAGATCGAATTATTTCAGCAACAGCTTCCCCCACCATGGCGCCCAGCCTCCCCCTCGTACGTCACCTCCGCTCCATTCTCCAGCAAGCCTCATGGGGTTTTTTGCCTTTAGGAATAAGAATGTTTAAAAGGCTTTTTTTTTTTTAATTTGAAAAAAAGATGATGCAGGTTCTGAAAGAGTGAATCTCCGTCGCACTGCTATGCTTTTTCTTCCTCCAAATAATGGTCACTGCTTATTGTAGCGAGTCAGCCTCCTAACTTCAGTCCAGGCTCTGCAACTACCTTCTCTCCCCACCCCCCCAAACCCACAGAAACAGGAGGGAATCGGTCATTATCATTAGCACTCTCTCCCACGCCTGGCCTCCCCTTTGGAGGTAAGGGGCGGGGAAGAGCAGATCTCCCGGGGACACAAATATTCCCCAAGTTCCACCACCCGCTTCTCGTAGCTCCCCCCACAAAAAACAGGAGAGGAGTGAAATAATGCTACGCTTTGGAAACGCGGATCTCCAATGCCAGGGCCATGCCAGGAGCTTCGGGGGTTCCCTCCAGGTCACCTGCACAGCCAGCAGCCGCATCCACAGGCTCCGTGGAGAAAGGCAGGCCATGGGAAAGGGGAGCAAGTGCGCTCCCTGGCTCCCCGCTCCAATCTCGCCCGCCCAGTTCCCAGACCCTCTCTTTGGAAAGAGTTCTCCAGCAGCCTCTGGCGAGGTGTTTTCCCCGCCCCACTCGGGCGCAAAGCAAATAAAGCAAATAAAATATAAAATGCTGGTTTACCTTTCTCTGCTGCTTCTCTCCCTGGCTGGAGCCAAGAGGAGATCCCTGTCCTAGTCTTCCTGCTGCCCTCGTGGCATGGGCAAAACAGACGGTACTTTGTCCCTTCTGTCTCCCCGTTGCTCAGAAAAGCAACTCCGGGAAGGTCCTTTGGTGGCGGCCCCCGGCCGCTGTGCGGCCCGGTGCCAGGTACTCCGCGGCCCGGCACCGGTCCGCGGACCGGGGGTTGGGGACCACTGCTCTACATGATTAAAAGATAAATCTGGGAGAAAACCCCGAAGCCTGCCCATGAAGCAGGTTGATATTCAATTCTTGTAACAATAATCATAAATTTCTATACAATCCCTCCACTTCCTTCTTTTAGCAGCCTATTCTTATAACAATGTTTTTCTAGATGGTCTATTACAACTGGCCTCTATATCACCTTTACAGATGCTAAAACTCAAGACAAAAATCTGTAAGCAGTTTTATAAGCTAGAATTCATTACACCTACCTCAATGAAATTATTTATTTAACATTTAGGATACATTTCTTCAAAGTAGTCGATGTGTGGTGGCTGGAGTATGTCGAGAGCGGAGAGTACCTAGGAAATAAGATGGAAGCTGATTTATTACCAAAGCCTCATTTTACAAAAAGAAATGAATGAACAAAGGAAAAACATTTTCAGTTTGCAACTGTATCTTTGATGGTGGGAAGGGCGATGTAAACTTTGGAAACCTGAGACAAAAACTCACCAATGGAAAGAGCAATGCTGATGTTTTATCATAGCAGATTCAAGGATTTAATATTATAAGGTCGATGTTTAGATTCCAACACACACACACGCACACACACACACACACACACACACACACCATCATACACCTCACTATGTTTGTTTAGTTGTGTATTATATTATCTAATGTATTATTTTTATAATACATTAGATGTGTTAACATGCATTATCAAATGTATTATCTAATATAATAAATAATTAAACAAACTTTTTCAAATGAAATGCTCAGTTGAATACACAAGATCCAAACTGCTGAAGCAAAGAAAAACATAGCTAACTTTCAAAGAAGGTTTCAGATAAACCCTCAGAACAATTCAGATACAATTCATTCATTCATTGCCATAATTAATTTATTCATTTAACTACCCATGACAACACATTAGACATTTCTATGTTGAAAAAGTATAGGTGACAAGGAATAATGGTTCTTAAAGTTAATTTGAAATAACATGATTTAAGAATTTTAAAATTAGAATCACCCCTTTGAATTGGTCTCAGAGACACACTGGGAAACACAGCTGGCATTAATATCTGTATCTCATGAGTCAACAAAATCACCTCCAGAATTGACAGTCTGATCAATGAGTAGGCAATCTGATGTTTTGCATCCCTTTTGATTTATTTTCACTACTGTAATGCTATAATATAAAAAGAACATGAGGCAGCATGGATACTGTATTGGGACAATACTGGTATGATACGAGAGTGGCACATCAAACATTAGGTACATCCACTTTTGAATTTCTTTAATTTCAACTGCCTCACATTCTTTTTATATTACAGCACTAGTGAAAATTAATCAAAATCTGTCATTAGGAAGTTATGTATATGAGAGATGAGACATTTTGCCCGATTGGTCAAAACGGAACAGCGAGCTTTCAGTTATCCTCTTTATTTGGTAAAGGTAGGATAGTGGTCAAAAAGAGGACCTGCCTAGTCATGTCATTCCAACTGTCCCTCTTGCAATCATCTCTGAATATTGCTGAAATCCTGTATTATATTGAAGTAGGTAATAAGTAACTAATTGTACTGATTATATTTGGAATTCTGGATTCATTGGTGTTTTCCCTTGTTTTTCAGGCATTCCTGCTTCCCAATAATAACTTGCTGATATTTAGAGATCTGACATAATTGCTTTAAAAAAACCTTGTGTTTCAGCATTGGCACAGCTTTTTAAAAATTATTTCTAGATTTGGGGAAGAAATATCCAAAATCTTTTTCTTTTTTATGGCTGGGTTTGATAGAAGGAATAAGAAGTTTCCTAATCAGGAGATTCAGATTGACTGGTTGTAATCTATTGTAATGATTTTTTCCCCCTAGGGAATTCACCGAAGGAGTTTTTTGGTGAGTTACAAGCTGGAAGAATAGTTAAGGAAACAGTAGTCTAAAACACATGGAAAATACCAGGTTGCTTTTCGGCACTCATTCCAAAATGTACATTAAAATATCCTACTTATTACTAAATAATAAGTGATAAATAAGAAGAACAGATGTTCTTGCTTAACCTCTCTCTGTAAAGTGGAGGAAATCCTTACTAGGAAAATGTATGCAACAAAGAAAACCCTTTTTTTATTTGGAAGAAATAAGTATGTTTTGATACCAGTGTCTGCAGTATATATGTTTAATTTCTCAAGACATTGTCTCTTATTTCTTTAATCACTGCAGCTTTTATATTTCAATTTGTATATGATTGATCTGTTTTATTGGGTCGCTTCACCTATACCTACCTGGTTGTCACCAGCTGGAGTTTATAGTTGGTTTTGACAATGTTGCTATCTCTACAAACTATATGTATTTATGGTAGGCTTTCTTATTGATAGTTGTAAGATCTGCTTTTACCTGTTAGCATCTGCCAGAACAGAACATGGATTCCATATTTGCAGTGGCTGTCTTAAGTGATGGCTGTCATGAAAGTAGTGATCATCACATGACTGATTAGTTTTAAAAAGAAATGAAATTCCCAAAGAAAGGAGAGAAAATGAGAGAAAGTATAACAATAAAGTAGGAGTAATGAATTCTGGGGTGTGTTTTCTCTCTCTTCTCTCTCTCTCACACACACACACACACTAAAATTGGGCCCAATGATCTGTCACGACTTACAATTGTAATTGCCAATCAATTACCATATTAACTCAAAGTTATCTATATTGCTATTTTATTTGGGGAAGGAGCATGTTGGGCTTACTATTCTTTGGTGTCACAATGGTTAGAATACAGCATGGCAGGCTAACTCTGCCTACAACCTAGAGTTCAATCCTGACCTGCTCAAAGTTGATTCAGCTTTCCATCATGTTTAATGAGAATCCAGATTATTGTGGGCAATATGCTGATTCTGTAAACCCCTCAGAAAGGGCTGTAAAGCACTATGGAGCGATATGTAAGTCTAACTGCTACTGCTCTTGCTATTTAGGGTTAGCTACTTGACAACTATTCACAAATAATACTTGTCCATTATAAGTATTTTCCCAATATCTGTTCTGATTCTAAAGCGGAACTCTAAGTCTTGCACTTAAATATTCACTAACCTTGTCAAAGTCCAATCAAGTAAAATCACTAGCTTTATTTTAGTTCTATTTTACAAAGAAAGATTTCTCCTTATTTAGAAAATATCATAGTTGGTTTCTTAAAACTATATTAAGATACTTTTGTGATTCTTACCACAAAATAGCCATATATTATTGAATTACCTTGGCATTTCTTACAAAAAAACCAAATCTTCCTCGTTCAGAAGAACATGGTAATTTTTTATTTGTTAAAAACGCACATGATACAAGCATCATGATCCAATCATGTTTCTCAGTCTGCTTGATTTTTAAATTTCTATGTCAACTGATAGAGAGGCAAGAATCCTATTCTTCAAAAATCAACAGACAAGTATAGAGATTAAAAGATTGCTTTTAATCTTTAAAAGAGTACTGAACAGAACTTGACCAGAAGGAATTGCATTTGTTTCTTTTAAGAAACCAACATTTTTAGAACTAATGCAGAATGCATTTATTTAACAAAATATAAAACACATATTCATCGCCAAATTAAAACCACAAAAGTCACATTGTATAAACCTGTACAGGTAATAAACCAAGACTGGAATAAAAGACCGTTGGCTTACCTGAACGGTCGTTCTCGGGGCACTGCGAAGAGAGCCCAAATGCTGGGTTAACACAGCCTATCTGCCCTTGGACTGAGTGATGTTTTTCTTGACCACGCCTCCCTTTGCCTGCACATGCTCAATTCGAAAACGAAGGAACCGTCCTGTAATCAATTACAGTCAATACAGCCACATCGTTCAAAAAACAAACACCCGGGTGGGTTTGGGCTCTCTTCGCAGTGCCCCGAGAACGACCGTTCAGGTAAGCCAACGGTCTTTCTCCAGTGCACTGCTCAGAGAGCCCAAATGCTGGGACATGCCCAAGCTATTGAGTCCCAGGGTGGGGAAGCGCCGAAGCCTCTGGCATTTCAGCCACTCTTTGGTATTAACTCTTCTGCCAAAGGAGGCTTCGGCTGAGGCAAAGGTGTCAATCTTATAGTTTCTAATAAGGCCGTGGGGGAAGCCCAGGTGGCCGCTCTACAAATGTCTAGGATAGAGGCCTGGGTTGCCCAGGCTGCAGACGTTGCAGCGCTCCTGGTGGAGTGAGCGGTGATTCGTCTCGGAGCCGTCTTGCCCTGGTGCTCATATGCCAGTTTGATGCAAGCACGTAGCCAACGTCCCACAGTGTGAGAGGAGACCTTGCGGCCCAGGGACGCAGGGAGGAAGGAGACAAAGAAGCCTCTGACCGGCGGTAGTCCTTTGTTCTCTTTACATACGTGCGCACGGCCCGTCTCACGTCCAGCTTGTGCCACTCACGCTCCTTAGGGTGAGAAGGATGGGGACAGAAGTTGGGCAAAATAAGTTCTTGAGTCCTGTGAAACAGGGAGTTAATTTTCGGAGCAAATGACGGATCAAGTCTCAATATTACTCTGTCCGGGTGAACTACGCACAAATCCTCCCTGACAGAGAGCGCAGCAAGCTCGGCTACCCTGCGAGCGGATGTAATGGCCACCAGGAAAGCGGTCTTGATGGTGAGGTAGCGCAGACTGGTCTTTTTCAAAGGCTCAAATGGGGCTTTGGTCAGGGCCTTAAGCACAAATGGAAGATCCCATGACGGATACCGGTGAACAGTTGGAGGGCTGATGTTCGCTGCTCCCTTGAGAAAGCTCTTGATCTGGGGGAGCTGACTCAGCGAGCGAGAGGAGCCCTTTGCCAGGATGGTAGACAACGCTGCAACCTGGCGTCTGAGGGTGCTGACTGCAAGGCCCTTATCCAGACCCTCTTGCAAAAAGTCTAGGGTCTGGGGGATCGAGGCTGAGGAGGCCTCTATGTTCCTAGTCTTGCACCACCGTGAGAAGGCGGCCCAGGTGGCATCGTAGATTCTAGTCGTAGAGGGCTTCCTGGACGCTTGGATTGTTCGAATGACCTGGTCAGAGAATTTTTGCTTTCTCAGGAGCTCCCCTTCAAGTGCCAAACGGCTAGCTGCAGCCACTGGGGCTCCGGATGGGTTAAGGCCCCCTGGCTGAGGGCAATCTTGTCCCGGGGGATTCTCCAAGGTCTTTGAACTGAGAGGCTGACCAGGTCTGCGTACCAGGGCCTTCTGGGCCAGAAGGGAACCACCAGAATGAGGTCTGCCTTTTCGGTCAGGAGCTTGTTCACCACTTGAGGGATGAGCGGAAGTGGAGGGAAGGCATACAGAAGTCCCTGAGACCACGCTGACCTCAGAGCATTTGTTCCCTCCGCCTGGGGCGAGTGGTAGCGACTGAAGAAGCGTGGGAGCTGTGTGTTGTTGTGTGTGGCAAATAGGTCTACCTGTGGCTTGCCGAACCTCCTCACGATCTGCTGGAACAGGTCCGGGTGCAGGCGCCACTCCGAGTGGTCGATGCGTTGGCGGCTCAGCCAGTCTGCTTCCCGGTTGCTTACGCCGGAGATGTGATCTGCACTGAGAGAAGCCAGATGACGTTCCGCCCACCTGCCCAGCGCTTCTGCCTCGAGCATGAGGGCCTTTGATCGAGTGCCCCCTTGCCGGTTTATGTGCGCTTTTGTCGCCACATTGTCTGTCATCAACAGTACATGAGCCCCTCTTACTAGAGATGCGAACTTTCTCAGCGCTAGGCGAGCTGCCCTCAGTTCCAGCCAATTGATGCTGTGGGCGGCCTCCCTCTGAGTCCATCGGCCTTGGGCTAGGTGGCCCTGACAGTGGGCGCCCCACCCCAGGAGGCTGGCATCCGTGGTGACAACTAGTCTCTCCGGCTCCTTGAACAGGCAGCCCTTCCTGACTGCCTTGGACCTCCACCATGCCAGAGACCGGATCACCTTTCGTGGGAGCCGAACCCGCCTGAGTGAGTTGCTGTTCCTGGCCCTCTGCACTGGCAGCAGAAACCACTGCAGCTCCCTGGCGTGAAGGCGAGCCCAGGGAACCACCCCCAGGCACGAGATCATTATCCCTAGGAGCTGGGACAGCTGAATGATGGGTACCGACCTGGCAAGGCTGCAGTGCTTCACTCTGCGTCTCAGGTTCGACAGCCGGTCTGGCGAAAGAAATACCTGGCAGGAGGTGGAGTTGATGACCGCACCCAGGTGCTGTATACAGGTGGATGGTCGGAACTGGCTCTTCTCCATGTTGACAGAGAAGCCATGGTACTGCAGGGTCTGCACAGTTAGAGAAACATCGCGGTGTGCCTGCTTGGTGGTGAGAGAGTGAATGATTATGTCGTCTAAATAACATTCCAGACGAACCGGATGGTTGCGGAGATGAGCCGCTAGCACTGCCAGAATTTTGGTGAATGTTCTGGGCGCAGATGATAGCCCGAAGGGAAGAGCCCTGTACTGGAAATGCTTCCCTTCTGCGTAGAACCTCAGGAACCGCCTGTGGGCCACATGGATGGGGACATGCAGGTAGGCTTCTTTGAAATCTATTGATGTCAATAGGTCCCCCTCCCTCACACAGCTCAGGATGGAGTGGAGTGACTGCATCTTGAACCTCTTGTAAGCCAGATGCTGATTTAGGCTCTTGAGGTCCAAGATGGCCCTCCACCCCCCTGAACTTTTGGGCACTAGGAAGAGGATCGAATAGAAGCCCCTCCCCTGCTGATCCCTGGGGACTGGCTCTATCGCCTCTATCTCTAGGAGATGGCAGATTTCTGCCCTCATGCGTTCCCTCTTTTCTGGGTTCCTGGGGGTAGGACAGCGGATAAACTTTCTTTGGGGAAAGGATAGGAAGTCCAGGAGAAGGCCCTTGCGAATGGTGTTGAGGACCCACTTGTCCGATGTTATCTCCTCCCACCTGTCGGCATACAGCCGTAGCCGACCCCCGATGGGGGGATCCCTGTGACCGTCACTTTCCCTTACGAAAGGGCCGGGATCCACCACTGTTGTTTCCTCCTCCTCGGAATGGTCTCCGAAAGGAAGACTGGGATTGGTTGGCACGAGCCCCGAAGGATCTGTCTTGGTGCCTATCCCCCCCTGCCTGAAAGGGCCTCTGATAGGAGGAAGGGTGAGAAGATTGCCCTGTTTCCTGGCTCCTGTAGGGTCTCTTACGAAAGGACCCCGCCCCTTTCCGGTCACCCCTTTTAAAGGTTGCCGGAAGGATCTTGCGTTTGTCCTTGGTTTCGGTGACAAACTTGTCCAGGGCCTCTCCAAACAGAAAACCCCCTTTAAATGGGGCCGATGCCAGCTTCCATTTAGCCTTCATTTCGGCCTGCCAGTGCCTGAGCCATAGGAGGCGGCGGGAGGTGATATTGGAAGCTAGAGCTCTGGAAGAGAATTTTGCTGCTGTCAAGGTGGCATCCGCCGAATACTCGACAGCGGTAATAATCTTGGTTAGCTCATGGCGCCACCTAGATTTCCTGGGCGGGGGTCTGGACCTGAGTTGGCGCAGCCAGAATAGGGTGGCCCTAATAAAAAAGGAGGCAGAGGTGGATGCCTTGATGGCCCAGGCAGACGCCATGTGTGTTTTCTGACATGCCTTTTCCGACCTCTTATCTTCTGCCTTAAGTCCCTCTAGGAGCTCAGCTGGCAGGTTGGAATTGGAAGTCAGAGACACGACTGGGGCATCTACTTCTGGGAATTTGAGGATTTCCTCCATTTTATCTTCTACTGCATATAGAGTTCTATCCCCCCCACTGGGGTTGGTCAGGGTGCCCGGCTGTAGCCACTGGCGCTGTACCGCGTCCATAAATAGGTCTGGCACAGGAATAACCTCGGGAGTTTCTACTGTCTCTTTGAACAACCCATGCTTAAGATCCTTGGAAGTGGAAGCCTGAGAGGCCTCAGGCCTGGAAGTGGGGCCTAACTCTGTGGCCGTCATGGCTTTGTGCAAGATAGACTTGAATAATGACGGTTGAAACAGGCCAAAGAATTTTGGCTTGTCAGGGGTGGGGTTTTCGTCTTCGGAAAGGGCGAAAATCTCCCCTTCTTCCTGCTCAGAACTTGATAACCCAGAGTGAGAGGGGCTTGAAGATGGGGAGGAGGATACAGGCTCCTTAGAGGTGGAGGCCCTAGGTTTGCGTTTCTCCTTTGGGGCCTTGCCCTTGCGAGAGCCCTTGCGCTTAATGCCTTCAGCTATCCCTTGGGAGATGGCTAAGGCAATTACCTCCCTCATTTCATCCGAAAGAGCAGGACTTTTTCCCCTTTTTTTCTTTTGCTTACTGGGCCTGCGCTGGCTAGGCCTGCCTGAGCTGGATCCACCCTTCCCAAGGGGGGAATTCTGGACAGAATCTCGTTCCTCTCCGATGGAGGAGCTAGGAGAGTCGGGGTACCCCCAAGATGCTTCAGGAGATGGATCCCTGGATGCATAGTTATCCCCAGACAAGAATTCACTGTCCCCGGGGGATTGGGCCTCACGATCAGGGGAAGCTGACTCCCTGCTGCGACGGTCTGGGCTAGGTTCTGGCTGAAGGGGCCTTGAAACCTCCCTGGGATCCACTGTGGCTCTTGGAGAAGACCTTTCAAGTGAGCCTTTGTGCCCTTTGCCTTTATTTACAGAGGGATCCAGCTTGCAGCGCTTGCTGGAGGGCCCCACCTGATCCCCTAAGGCCTCCCTGCATTCCTCAGCCATTTCAGGTCCCCACGAGGCCTGGAAGATAGCTGGAGTTGGGATGGGCACGCGCTGGCCTTTGCAGTCCAAAAGCGCTGGCAGAATCTCCAGGAGGGAAGGGCCGCCTTGGGGTCGGATTTCCTTCCTCCCACTGCCCTCGGTTCCCCGAGACTTAGCTTATTTTCTGGAGGGAGAGACCAGCTGGCTTCCCAGACTAGCCCCCAGCCTCCCCGCGGCGTTCTGCAGTCGTTGAGGGCTCGCTGAGGCTGGCTGGGCTCTTCTTGCTGCCTTGTTCCTCGCACGCTCTGAGCTCTGCCGCTCTGCCCAGTGAGTCGGAGCGATCCAAAATGGCGGGGGGTGCGCACGCAGCCGCTTCCCGCTCTTTCCAGCCCTGAAAGGCGCGCGAAGGCTCCAGCCGTTGCTGCTGTTGCCGGGCAAAATGGAGCAGGCGAGGGAATCCTAGCAATCCGGCTCACCTGCTTTAGAGCCTTCTCAGAGCCTTGCTGGACTTTTCCTCCCCCTGGGACGCCCCTGTTCCAACAGGGAACTTGGTTTATCCCACTAATTGCTCCCTTGCTAGCCAGCCCCCGCTGTGCAAGCCTTTTCAACCCCCTGCAGTGCTTGCAATTAGCAACAGCAGGGAAAACCCGGCAGCCCTTCTCTTAAAGCGACGGAAGCCTCACTGGAGGCAAATAGACAGACCTGATGTAGCAGCGTGATTTCCTCTAGCTCAGAATTTAAACGTGGTCCAAATTGGGAAACTTTTTCCAGCCTTTCTGCTCTTAGACTGGAGCTCTCCCAAAACAGCCCTAACTCGGGCGGACTGAGTTTTCAAATTGAGCATGTGCAGGCAAAGGGAGCGCTGCAACGTCTGCAGCCTGGGCAACCCAGGCCTCTATCCTAGACATTTGTAGAGCGGCCACCTGGGCTTCCCCCACGGCCTTATTAGAAACTATAAGATTGACACCTTTGCCTCAGCCGAAGCCTCCTTTGGCAGAAGAGTTAATACCAAAGAGTGGCTGAAATGCCAGAGGCTTCGGCGCTTCCCCACCCTGGGACTCAATAGCTTGGGCATGTCCCAGCATTTGGGCTCTCTGAGCAGTGCACTGGAGAAAGACCGTTGGCTTACCTGAACGGTCGTTCTCGGGGCACTGCGAAGAGAGCCCAAACCCACCCGGGTGTTTGTTTTTTGAACGATGTGGCTGTATTGACTGTAATTGATTACAGGACGGTTCCTTCGTTTTCGAATTGAGCATGTGCAGGCAAAGGGAGGCGTGGTCAAGAAAAACATCACTCAGTCCAAGGGCAGATAGGCTGTGTTAACCCAGCATTTGGGCTCTCTTCGCAGTGCACTGGAGAATGCCTTCTTCTAGTCACCATGCTATTCACTGGTGCATTCACCCTCTTCTTACTAGGATTGTTATTTATGACTTTTATATTCTCTTTCCTTTAATGTGTTAAAGGAATATTATATTAACATAATTAATATTAATTAATTGATATTAATTATTCATTATTTACAATTAATTATATTATTAATTGTAATTGATGTTTAAGTATCTAATATTATTAAATTATGCAATATTAATAACTAATTAATATTTAAGGAATATAACATTAATATAATTAATATGTTCCTAAAACATGAATTATTACAGGAATTGGGTATGTCTAGTTTAAGAAAAAGGACTGGGATGTTCCAATATTTGAGGAGCTAAGAGTTAAGCGTTCAAAGGGTGATGCAGAGGGAATGGGAAGAACAGCTTTGCCTTCCAGGTCAGGTAAAGGTCAGGTCAGAAGGCAAAGCAGCTCCCTCTGCATCGCCCTGTTAACACTTAACCCTTCATTGTCTGTTCTTTATCTTACTGCTCTTGTTTCTGCCCCTTCCTTTTAAAACTTTTTTTTACCAGGAAATATAGAAACTGCCAAACACAAACTGTGGCTCATCATCTTGTTTTGAATTAAAGAGGCCATGCAGAAGGCAGGGGAAATGCTGCTTTGCCTAGGTCAGTTTGGAAATAGCTGCTCCACATGGCCCAGTTTAAAAACAGCCTATAATACTGAATTCTGCAGTTCTCTGGAAGGTAAGCAAGGCATTTTGAGGGGTGGAACAGTGGGGCAAAGCTGCCCCAGGCTCTCAGGGACCCAGCAGGGCAAGGAAGGAGGGGGAGAAGAGATAGGTGGGCATGCTTTAGCATCTCTACAAAGTTATGAAGCCACCTGGTCATTTGTAAGTGCAAGTAACCGGATTAACTATTGTAAAAATTTTATCTTCGAATCATGATCGTACATGGCTTTTAGGAGGTCAGTTGTAACTTTGAATGATCACTAAATGATCTTGTGTATCTCGAGGATTAAGCATATAGTCCTGGTTGTCACAAAGAGAAAAAACTATTTTGATGCAAACAAGTTCTACATACAAGAGAAAAGAAGTGTAATTCATGCATATCCTCATTTTTTTCTAAATTAAAGAAAAACTTTTGTGCTGCTAACAGAGTTCATTAAATATACTAGGATTTTGCATCCTAGTAAGCCAAAGCTTACAGTAATAACTTTGGAACCATAATTTTAAAAAATGTATCTCTGTTAAATGTAAAGGCCAGATAACTTCTAGCATCCTGTTTTCTTTTCACGGTTTTATTCTGAGACCAACTTCAAAGAATGATCCTCGGGCAAAGAAAACATCAGAACTGACCTACATCTGCAATGTTTAGAATCTGATTGTTTCAAAGCATTACTAATCAGAGACAAAGATGGAAGGTTGTGAATACAAATACACATTTAAGCTGCCCCTTTCATTCTTCACAATGCTTGCATAGTTACTATTAAATGGTTATTTTCATCAGCTGTTTATACATTCTCCAGAGCCATAAACATACCAGCACATCAGGTTTCTGGAGCCAAAATATGACTATAAATTAACAGCATTAAAGTAACATGAGTTACTTTAAAATTGTACATCACATGACACAACTGTCTTAATTCTGCTCCAAATTTCACTGAATAAACAATCTGAATCGGCTTTAAAGAAACAAAGTACAACACATTATACTTGGAATTATTTTTTTTCTTGGATTTGTTGCAGAAAATGTTGCCATTAATAAGAATTAAAAATTCACATACATTCTTAGTCCTTATAAAATTAAGATGGAGCGGGAATTAGTCAGTCTGTGATGCTAAAGCTGCAGGATAAAGCTTCCCTTAGGCCTCTTTTGAGTTTATAGCTTAAGTCAGACCTGAACTAGCCTTCCTGTCCCAGTGCTCACAATCTGAAAAGCTACACTAGAGGTATATCAACTCTTTACTGTTCACCTCAAAGAGACTTAATCTTAGCTTTCAAACGAAATACTTGTACAGGATCATACTTTTAGATTCTTGCAAATATTTTGCCAAAAGGGAAAAAAGGGAAAGGGATTAGATTATAAAATTTCACTATTTTATGCCGGGGGATTCTGGAATGCATAACTTGAATTTCATCTTTGGGTCCTGGGAAATATTCATACAGGACTACTTGAAGTACTGGCTCTGCTTGATTCTTAACCTGCTCCAATTTAGATGCTTAAATGATGTCTGCATTACATCACACCCCCACCCCTTTAGCTTTTCTTAGTTACATTGTTATTGTTTGCTTCCCTTAAAACTATATATGTTTTGTCATTAAGCTAAACTATACTCTGGCATTATGAATAGCCTCATTACTGCTCTACCTGGCAGGAGATGCATTAGGAGAAAAAGGCTGATGTCTTGTTTGATTAATTGACCCTGCCAAAGCCTCCAGATCCAGAAATGTAGTCTTTACTATAATTGCTTTAAGCAAAAACAAATTCAGTATTTTTATGTATTTATTTAATCAACTTGTATAGCTGCTTGTCTCAAACCAGTGACGGGGTGACGAACAATCATAAAAACAATTAAAACAGTTAAAACACAACGCAAAAAAGAAATGAAACACAAATAGCTGTCAAGTGATATTATAATCCAACAGTATCAATGTAACCAAGAAAAGGAGTCCTTCACATAATCGGGACCCTACGCCCAAGCACACAGCCAGGTCTTCAATGCCGATTACCTCCCTCCGACCGATAAGATCGCACAGACTGGGCCTCCTCCGAATCCCATCCGCCAGTCAATGTCGACTGGCGACTACACGGAGGAGAGCCTTTTCTGTTGCAGCTCCGACCCTGTGGACGACCTCCCCGTCGAGATACGCACCCTCACCACCGTCCAGGCCTTCCGCACAGCCCTCAAGACCTGGCTATCCCAACAGGCCTGGGGATAAGCTTCTAATTTGCCCCACCCGAGTGTTGAGTGTTGAATGCAAGTTGTGTTTTTATTATTTTACTTTGTTCACATACTGTTTATTTTTGAATTGCACCCCCTCCCTAATGATTGTAAGCCGCCCTGAGTCCCCTCAGGGAAAAGGGCGGCCTATAAATCCTAATAAATACTAAAAAAAAAAAAAAACCCTAAAAAAAAATACTTCTAAAAGATTAGCAGGATTGGGTCCATCCTAATCTCTGGAGGGAGAATGTTCCAGAGGGCAGGCTTTATGGCAGAGAAGGCACACCTCTGGGTCCCCACCAGCCAACATTCTTTGGCTGATGGGACCTCCAGCATTCCCTTCCTGCTGGTAAGGGCCTTGGATATGTAGAAGCAACTTGGAGAAGATGGACCTTCAAACAACCCAGTCCTAAACCATGAAGGGCTTTAAAGCTGACAATCAACAGTTTGAATTGCACCTGAAAACACACTGGCAACCAATGAAACCCCCAAGCAGTTGTATTAGATGTGATGAATAGCCAACGCCATTTATAATTCATCCATCTGAATCTTCCTCAAGACCAGCACCATGTAGACCACATTGTAGTAGTCCAAATGGGAGGCTATGAAGGTATGAATGACAGTGAGAAGAAAGTCTCAGTCCAGAAATGGGTGCAAACAGGCACACAAACTGAAGATGTGCAAAGGAAGGGCCTTTTAGCTACGGCTACCACCTGCTTTCCTGAATCCAAGGGGACGCCTGGATTTTGCATCAGGTCTATCTGAGGCAGTGTCTCCCCCAATCCAGTATCAAAAGTAGAAGAACCTTGGTACTGGAAGGCCCAAGTACTCAAAGCCATTGGTCTTGCTTGGGTTGAGCCTAAGCTCATTGTGCCCCATCCACACCCCTGGTTTACAGGGCTGGTCACAAGGACATCCACACTATTATTCAGGCAGCCCGGGGTAGAAATGTAAAGCTGTTTTTCAAAATGTAAAAAGTTTTTCAACAGCATATTGACGATGCCTCACCCCAAATTGTCAGATCATCTCACGCAGTGGCTATAGGTAGATGTTAATTAAAAGGAAGAGAGAAATGAACCTTGCAGTAGCCCACAAAGCAGGGGCCATGGGCTGGATCTCCCTCCTCTTTATCAGCACTGGCTGGGACAGACTCCAGAGAAAGGAGGAAAAACAGCATAACATTGTGCTTCCTATCCCCATCCCATCCCAACAGAGGTCATCCAAGAATGTGAACAATGCTGTTACAGTCCCAAACTTTGGCCTGAACCCAGATTGAAAAGATCCAGATAATTCAGTTCATCCAAGGTCAGTTGAAGCTGCCATGTGACCATTTTCGCTACAACCTTCCCTAAAAAGGGAAGGTTGGAGACTTGGATGAAACGTGTTGAGATTAGTGGAGTTGAGTGATGCCCCCCTTGAGGAGGGGACACATCGCCACCTTCTCTCTTCCTCTTTGGAAGAGCTTTATAGCTCCCGTTGCCTTAAGAAAGTTAAAAACATTCTTAAAGATCCATCTCATCCTGGGCACCCTTTTTTTGAACTATTACCATCAGGCAGACAGTACAGGACAATAAAAACAAGGACAAATAGGCTGAAAATAAGCTTGTATCCCAGTGCAGTATCTATATTGAATTCTACTGTATAGTGCAATATTAATGTAATATTGGGTTTTCAATTCAACTGTTTAGAATGTGAGGGATGTGTGTTTGTGTTTTATTTTTATAGTTATAATGTGCACTGAAGATGGCATTTAATTTCGTTGTATAAGGTGCAATGTCAATAAAGTAAACTAAAGACTTAAGAGCCAGCAGGACCACCCTCTCTTAAAAGAGGAATTAAATGAATCACACATACATCTATAATCAATCTATGGTCTCAGCTTGCCACTTGTTTGAAACCAACCTCGCTTACTATTTATTACAGTCTCTCCAGACACATTACAAATTGTGATTAATTTGAAGCAGAATTGAAAGCTTTCCAAATTCTCTGGGATGTTTGGGAAGAGGAAGGGAAGAGGAGCACATGAGGTTCACTACAGTTCATTTCTTTCATGCACTAGCTATGGCTTAGGCCTTAGGGCAACATGCAAGCACACTATTGATTCTTTACTGTCCTAGAAAGTAAAGAAATCAGCTCAGATATGATGTGTCGTTTTTATACATTTCCTTGGGGGCATTGACTGTTTATTTTAAGTGAACAGGTGTATTGCAACATAGAAAGCGGATTCAACTGGATTTAGATTTTAGATGTCTCCATAGTTCTAAAAAAGCTTTGTTTCCACTGATAACAGATGTAATTTACTCAGAAATTGTTGTCTGCATTTCTAATGCCTATGAATTTTTGTAACATTTTATAGTATGGCATTCTCTGGTTAGAATGCCAAAAAATATAATGAAAATATATGAACCACTCACATTGTCATGCTTAAAAAAACACAACATCTTCAATTCACGGAAGACCCTTTTGCAAGAGACCAGATTTTGGAAGACGTTGGGCATCTTTTTGAGTGCAACTCTCTTTCCATCTCGTGGATCGGTTACTGACCTACAGGAAAACAAGAATAAACATACATTTTATTTTAAGCAACTTACGTCCTTACAAAGAGAAAAGATAGATGAAAGCACTTCTTAAATAAATCCACCTATTAAGAGCCAGACAAAACTCCTGATTGAGTCTCGCTTCTTTTTATTGTTTCCATTCAATGAATTCCAACTGTGCTTCGGATCTATCACTACTCTGCATGTTATTCGGCTGCAGAATTTCTGTACACTCAAGTCCTTTAGTCCTGTGTTAGTAAAACTCTTGGCCTCCAGTATACAGTGTTCTTTATTCTCCAAATGTGGGTCATAGGTAGCCCTCGGGAGGTCTGTGGTAGTGGTCGTTAAGCAATTTTTTGTAAATCGAGGACTACCTGTACATAGCTTTGGATTATTGGGGAACAGGATAGGAAGACATGTATCTCATGTATCATGATATTTCCTGAGTGAAATTACTGCAGCCACCTCTGCAGTAAAAATTGTTAGATTTTATGATCTAAGAATGTCAACATAGGAAAATGACAATAGATGCTGCTGCTTAATCTGATGACATAGACAGATCTCTCCTGTTATCCAAAAACAGATATAAAATAGTCATGGAACATTAAACAGACTATCTTTACTAGAAAATAAGAAGCTATCTCATACTGAAGCTAATTTGTCTCAATTCTTTTAAAAATATTATTTATTTTAAAATGAACAAGTAATTAAAAATTATAAAAGTATAAAAGTGTCTGTATTAAATAATGTCTATAGAGTGAAGAAAAAAAAAATCAATTATATACATAAATTAGCTGAGCATTAAAAAAAAACCAACAGAAAAATCTATACAATAAAACCACAGATAGTAGCCATATGAAAGACCCTATATAAAATTAAGTTTATGGATTGTAAAGCTTAGCAATAAATCTAGATCAGGGGTGTCAAACTGGCAGCCCGTGGGCCAGATGCATCACATGCAGGCCATGCCCACCCCAGCTCCGTGAATGTGAAAAACGTCAAGAAACATCATGTGACGGCAACGAGACGTGGCAAGTTTGACACCCGTGATCTAGATCATATAGTGATCTAGCTATGCTACATTCTCAATTAATCCAGAAAATGGAGATTGGGAGCCCGTTTTCGCTAGCAGAGCACTCAGGCCACCACAGATGCCCCTGACACGGGTGATGTCACTCTACTCCCCCGTCCCCGAGGTCAAACACAACCCTGATGCAGCCCTCAATGAAATTGAGTATGACATCCATTCTAGATCCATTTCTTTAAATCACAAGAATGATCTTCTTTGCATTATGTAAAATTATCCTCTTTGCCAAGCCTTTGTAAAGGTCCTTCATGTGATGACAAAAGATATCAGGTTTCATTACCATTTAATGCTGCCAGTAATTAGCTGTTCCAACTTTCAAACAGAGGTTGTTCTTAACCCTATCTCACCTGAATCTTTCCTGAGATTGAACACTTAATGTATAATGCATGTTCTAGCGGGAACCAAGAAGGGGGGAAAAACCAAGTACTACCTGTTCAAAAATATCATTTCCAAAACAAGGATAAGGTTAAGCTCTTATCAGCAAGCATACTGCTTTCCATATAGACTCTCTAAGTAAAATTCTTCATGTGCAGGCTGTACTCAGGATTACTTCAAAAATACAGGTAGCCCTCGACTTACCACCATTCATTTAGTGACCATTCAGTTACAATGGCACTGAAAAGGTAACTTACGACCATTGTTCACACTTATCACAGTTGCAGTATCCCAGGGTCATGTGATCACCTTTTGCAACCTTCTGACAAGCAAAGTCAGTGGGGAAGCCAGATTCACTTCTTGTGTTAGTAACTTAACAACGACAGTGATTCACTTAACAACTGTGGCAAAAAATATATCGTAAAATGGAGGCAAAACTCATTTCACAACTGTTTGCTTAGCAATGGAAATTTTGGTCTCAATTGTAGTCGTAAGTCAAGGACTACCCGTGTGACTGCAAACACTACTGTAGCACATAAACATTTGAATATTTTATTCTAAAAACTGAGCAAAAGCCTCCCCAAAATTAGTAGAAATATTTCTTCATTAATTTAAAGTGTTGTACAGAATGTAATAGTGCCATGTAATAGTTTCTGAAAACTTCAAAAATTCCACCATAAATAATCTGATATCTCAGTCATCGAAGAATGAACATAAGTAGTTTCTAGAATAATTTTTCCTTGTGTACATAAATTTATCATTATCTGTAAAGTCTGTTAGAACAACTCAGTATGTGCCAATCACTGAGCATTGCTTAACATAAAACATTTTTTAAAAAGTTGCTCTTTTCAGTTCCATCTTGTCTTTTTACAGCTTGGAAAAGCATAAAAGCAAAAAATAAAAACGTGAATGAAATACATCAAAATATTGGCCTGAAATTTGTCTATTAAAGACCACTCGGAAAGCAAAATTTCACTTAATTATTCATACAATGGCTAGCCTTGCTAGCTCCTAGCAATCCTACCCTAATGAAAGTGAATGGCAGTGTGGTAATTTCACAGCATGTTGAGTTTGTTCTCTCTTAACTGGGGGTAACAGCTGCTTTAGTTCAGCACAAATAGTACCAGAAATCAGAGATAAGTGCTGAAGATTGTTACACAGGAATGCTTTCCTTTTCTTTGCTGATGAAAAGGCTGGCTGTGCTCTTCAGCTTGTTGTCTGCCCCCCCTCCCCCATCTGTATGAGCTAATGAGTTACAGCTGGTAAAGATAACAGCTACTTTTGACTACGTTCCAATGCCTCGTTTTTAAGAGAGATAATTCTAACATATTTAAACAAAACCAGGGTTTAAAAAAAAGAAAGAATTAAAATCTACTCTATGAAGCAAACCATATCGAACTGAGATCCTTGTTACAGGCTTTTTGGGGGATGTGGATTAATAGGACAATTATTTTTGACTTTGCTTAGTACATATGTGCATGAAAAATTAATTTGTGCAGAGCCCAAGGGACAAAAAAGCAACATGATACTTGAAATGCTAATTGGTTTACTCTGGTACGAGTTTTTGTAGGCAACTGTGGCTGCATCATCGGATGTTTCATAAGTCTGACAGACCACACAATGTCCTGTGGAAGTTCAGGTTACATGACTATTTATATATCTTCAATTAGCATTTTATAGATTAAGATCAAAGAGCCTAAGCCCATTCCTAGCAGAGTTTGTACCTTAAATACTGACAGTGAAAGCAATCAAAGGAAAAATATAAGTGGCACGTATATTTACATTTAGAAGCCAACCCCATAGGTGAAAGAGTGTTTGTCAAAATGGAATCTTGATTTATTTACTAAATTTGAATAAAGGATCAGCTCAAATTCAAAGATTATGAGAGGGAAAAAATTCATTGTATAATTATCCGTGCCATACATGCATGCTTTTATACCCCTCTTTCATGTCTTCACTTAATCAGACCCAACTGTCATAACCTTTTTTTTCATCAGACATAACATTTTGGTTGCCCTGTTTTGCATCTTTTCTAGCACTATAACATAGTACTTGAAAATGTGGCCAGAATTATACACAATGGTAGAATTGTATCCTAGATTTGTATATATTATATATACAATAATAATAATAATAATATATTATTATTACTGTCACTGTTGTTAGTGTGTTATATCAGCAGTTCTATTTTCAAATCCCTCCATAAAGATTTTCCATTTTTTACAGCAGCAGGACAATGCACCAGGATTTCGAAGACCTCTTTCCTATAGTCAATCACTGCCAAATCCAGATCCTGTATACAGCTTTGGTAGGGAAAACAGATGGGGAATGGAGGGAGGGCCACCCACCTACCAGGCAGTTTAACAGAATCATTCCTGGCTATCAGTGACACCGTAGATGTCACACTAGATTGCCTTCACATCCAATTCAGATCCTATTAAACATGCAGCCTGCATTTATTGTGAATAAGATTCAGTTTACTCTTATTTGCACTGTCACAGGTTCATTTTTGGATAGTATATACAGAAACAGGAGAAAAAGCATATTTGTTTTACCTACGTAAGAAAAGACTTTATAGAATAGTTACAAAAATCAAGCTTAGCTCTTAAAAAGTAAACGTTTTTCCTAATGTAATCATCCTCCAGATCCATCTTATTCCCACTTAATATCGAGACTTTTTTTTCTATTATCCTATTTATTCACAGAATGCTTAAATATATTTATTTAAGTATACAGTAATTTTCCTCCCTGTCTCAACTACAGTCAGTCTCTTTTCCTTCCCACATATTTCTTTTGTATTTGTGTTTGGTGAATTATTCCCCCCACTTCTGTCAAATTCATCATTTTCTATTCTTTGCTATTGCAACTGCAGTTTTTCTTTTAATCAGAATGTTTGTAATTAATTTTTTTTCTACCTCATAATTCCCAGATATTCTAGCAACTCTTACCTGTATTTCACTGTCTTGTTCCCTGGGCTTTCTACTCATCACAAAAATTGTAGTGTTCAAACACAATGCTATCACCCACCAAGCAGTTCTCACAATAAGCTTCTGTCCGAGCTCTGTTTATCAGATCAGAGATTCAAGTAGACTGGTTGCTTTATCCAAAAGAAAGATCAAGATCATTTTGCATAATTTATTCTTGATAAATCCATGTAGATCCCTGCCATGTAAATGTAGTATTTCCTCGCAATCAGCTGGGACTCGGGAGGCAGAGAATAGATGGGGGTGGGGCCAGGTGGTATTTACCGGTTCTCTGAACTACTCAAAATTTCTGCTACTGGTTCTCATTCTCCAGAACTGGTCACAATGGTCATTGGCTTACCTGAAGGGTCATTTTCTGGGCGCTGCGAAGGAGAGTCCAAAGCATGGGTTAAATTCAGCCACTCTGCCCAGGACTGAATTGAAACTTTTAGCCACGCCTCTGGTGCTGACCAGTCTCCAGTTTTTTTCAATGAAGGCGTGGAACTGTTGCACGCTGAGAAGTCAAAGAACAAAGTCCATACAATAAATCCAAAACAAGTTTGCAACTATGTCCATATGGCCAGTCTAAAAAGTCTGCAACGAATGGCAGAGATAGACTCCAGGGTCGGGTTGGACTCTCCTTTGCAGCGCCCAGAAAACGACCCTTCAGGTAAGCCAATGGTCATTTTCCTGGGCGCTGCTTGGAGAGTCCAAGCATGGGACATACCCAAGTACAATGTCACTAGGGCAGGAAGCTAATGAGCCCAGGGTCTCTCTGCTGGTATGAATGTCTTGAAAGACTCACCTCCCAAATGCTCCCTCCGCAGAAGCAAATCTGTCCAATTTGTAGTTTCAAACAAACGGAGACAAGGAAGTCCAAGTTGCCGCCCTGCAAATCTCCTCTATTGGTGTCTGGGTCGCCCGGGCTGCTGTCGTGCTGGCACTTCTGGTAGAATGTGCGGTGATATGGCGTGGCACCAGTTTGGAGTATGTGGGCTAAGGTAATGCATACTCGCAGCCAATGCCTGATGGTAGGAGAGGAAACTTTGTGGCCCTGGGATGCAGGTTGAAAAGACACGAAGAGCGATTCAGAACGCCTGAACGCAGCCGTGTGTTTGATGTACGTACGTAGCATTCTACGAACATCGAGCATGTACCATCGAGCATGTACCATCTTTTTTCTTTAGGATGTTTGGGGTGCGGACAAAAATCCGGAAGAATGACCTCCTGGGCCCGGTGAAACCAGGAGTTGATCTTGGGAATAAATGCTGGGTCCAGTCGGAGGAGCACCCTGTCAGGTTGTATCAGACATAAGTCCTCCTGAATCAACAGGGCTGCCAACTCCGAAATTCGCCGCACAGAAGTGATGGCAATCAAGAAGGCAGTCTTAAATGTCAGATGTTTGAGACTGGCGGATCGTAGTGGTTCAAATGGCGGGCCAATCAGGGCCCATAACACGACATTGAGTTCCCAGGACGGGTACCTGTGGACAATCAGGGGTCTCAGGTTGGTTGCGCCCCACAGGAAACTATGGATGATGGGGTGATGTCCAAGAGATGAGTGCTCATAGAGGTGCTAGGATCATGGACAAGGCAGCTACCTGATGCCTGAGTGTGTTAGGTGCCAGGCCCTGGTCTAGTCCATCCTGCAAATAGTCCAATATTTGTGGAACCGTAGCCGAGGTTGCCTCCATGCCGTGTGTTGTGCACCAGTTATCTAGACCCCTTCCAGTCAGGCTTCAGACCCGGTTACAGCACGGAAACCGCTTTGGTCGCATTGATGGATGATCTTTGGAGAGCCAGAGATGAAGGACATCCCTCCATCCTGGTCCTCCTTGACCTCTCAGCGGCTTTCGATACCATCGACCATGGTATCCTTCTGCGACGACTGCGGGAGGTGGGAGTGGGGGGCACCGTGTTACGGTGGTTCTCCTCCTACCTCTCGGACAGGTCGCAGTCGGTGTTAGTGGGAGGGCAGAGATCGTCCCCAAGGCCCCTAAAATATGGGGTGCCGCAGGGTTCGGTCTTATCCCCCCTACTATTTAACATCTACATGAAACCGCTGGGAGAGATCATCCGTAGGCACGGGATCAGATACCATCAATATGCGGACGATACTCAATTGTATCTGTCCGCCCCGTGCCAAATCAATGAAGCGGTTGACGTGATGGACCGGGGGCTTGAAGCCGTCATGGACTGGATGAGGATTAACAAGCTTGTGCTCAACCCGGAAAAGACCGAGTGGCTGTTGTGTTTTCCTCCCAAAGATTTGGCCAATAATCCAACACTCAGGCTGGGGGGTCAAATTTTACACCCCTCAGAGAGGGTCCGCAACTTGGGAGTCCTCCTGGATCCACAGCTGTCATTCGACCATCATATAGCGGCTGTGACCAGGGGGGCATTCGCCCAGGTACGCCTGGTGCGCCAGTTGCGACCCTACCTGAACCGGGAGGCCCTCACAACAGTCACTCGGGCCCTTGTGACCTCTAGGCTGGAATACTGCAACGTGCTCTACATGGGGCTGCCCTTGAGGAGCATCCGGCGACTTCAGCTAGTACAGAACGCAGCCGCGCGAGTGATTGCGGGTGCACCCCGATTCACCCGCATTACACCTATCCTCCGCGAGTTGCGCTGGCTACCTGTCGATCTCCGGATGCGCTTCAAGGTGCTATTGATCACCCATAAAGCCCTACATGGCAGTGGATCTGGATACTTGAGAGACCGCCTTCTGCCAATTACCTCCCTACGACCTATAAGATCCCATAGATTAGGCCTCCTCCGCATTCCATCGGCCAGCCAGTGTCGGCTGGCAACCACAAGGAGGAGGGCCTTCTCAGCAGTAGCCCCGACCCTTTGGAACGAGCTCCCCGTGGAGATTCGTACCCTCTCCACCGTCCAGGCCTTCCGCACTGCCTTGAAGAACTGGCTCGCCCGTCAGGCCTGGGGATGATTTCTACCCCGCCCGAATGTTGTATGCATGTTGCTCATTATTTTATTATGTGTTGTTGTCTCAATGTTGTATTTCCCCTTTCCCTGGTTTTCTGTGAGCCGCCCTGAGTCCCCTCAGGGAAAAGGGCGGCCTACAAATGCAAATAAAACCTCTAAACCTCTAAGTTGTCAAAGCAGCTCCAGGTGGTGTCGTATATCCTGGTTGTGGAAGGTTGTCTGGATGCCTGAATAGTGTGAATGACATTGGTGGCCCCTACTCAGGAGCAATAGCAATAGCAGTTAGACTTATATACCGCTTCATAGGGCTTTCAGCCCTCTCTAAGCGGTTTACAGAATCATCATATTGCCCCCAACAACAATCCGGGTCCTCATTTTACCCACCTCAGAAGGATGGAAGGCTGAGTCAACCTTGAGCCGGTGAGATTTGAACAGCCGAACTGCAGAACTGCAGTCAGCTGAAGTAGCCTGCAGTGCTGCATTTAACCACTGCGCCACCTCGGTCCCTCTCAAGTGCCTAATGGCTAGTTGTAGCCACTGGGGCTCCAGATGTTGAAGCGCCCCATGGCTGAGAGAGACCACATTTTGAGGAATCCGCCAAGGAGGGCTGACGGAGAGACTCACCAGATCGGCGAGCCAGGTCCTTCTGGGCAGAAAGGAGTCACTAGTAGGACCTCCGCTTCCTTCCGAATGACCTTGGGAAGAAGAGGCAATGGCGGAAATGCATACAGCAGTCCCGATGGCCATGGTAGAGCCACAAACCTCCTTTGCCACCACCCACAACTATCTCAGTAGGCATTGGAGCAAACTTGTGGAAAACCAGGCAGGAAGGCTCCGCACGGCAACCTGCAAGAGCCAGGCGATCAGACAACTGTGGCAGTTTGTGCGGGAAAGAAAGGCAAACAAAATGGTGGCCATGACTTTCAGCCTCCTCAAAATGGCCACCGCAACTTCCAACCTTCCCAAAATGGCCACCGGACTCCAATCTAAATGCTGAGGCTCCACGCCATCCGCTGGCTCCTTTAGGCAACCACGGTTGGAGGCAACGGAGTTCTCAGCGGGGAGCTAGACCACAGCGGGATTGCTGCGACCGCGCATCTACACTCCGACCCACGCGCCTCCTCCAACAACTGCCTGCAGCCTCGCGGTGCCCAGGAGAGCCCAGGACACCGAAGAGACTGAAGATAGTGAGAACTCCCGAAAAAAAACAAAGGGGAGGGAAAAAACTCACCAAGCCTACTCACAAATGAAGGAACAAGGAAAAAAGGAAAAAAAAAATCAGGTAATGAAAATAAAAGAGAGTCCAAACAATCTGGAAGGAATGAAGAGAAACTCTAAGTGCATCCCCTGGGTTGACTGAATTGAAAAAAACTGGAGACTGGTCAGCACTAGAGGCGTGGCTAAAAGTTTCAATTCAGTCCTGGGCAGATTGGCTGTATTTAACCCATGCTTGGACTCTCCAAGCAGCACCCAGGAAAACCTGCTGAATACCATCTCTGGTCTGGACCCCTTCTTTCTCCCATTTTTGAAGATATTGTAGTTATTATTCAATCTTATGTACCATGTTCATTCTCCAAGACTCCTCAAAGTTCACAAAATAGACTCCAAAGATGCTTTTTCAAAAGGCAACTGGACTTTCTGTATTTTTCCTTGAAGATGTTTCACTTCTCATCCAAGAAGCTTCTTCAGTTCTCTCAAGCAAAGTCAATGGGGAGCCAGATTTGCTTAATGACTGCATGATTCACTCAACAACTGTAATAATTCACTTAACTGTAGTCAAAAGTCATAAAACAAGGGCACAACTTATTTAACTGCTTTACTTAGCAACAGAAATTTTGGGTTCAGTTGCAGTTGTAAGTCGAGGACTACCTGCAGTCTTCAGACAACACAATGTCCAAATTCTTGATCTGTTTTGGTTTTGTGTGTCTACTACTAGTTCTGACCATGTGCAACTCAGACAATCTTAACAGTCTGCCATTCATGGTATATGGTTCTTAACAAGTTTCCACATCTGTTTTACTAGACTGAATAGAAACCATCTGACCTTGGCTGAACTTGTAATTAATAATCCAATGACTTGACTTTGTGACTCCAGAGATCGTAGAATTGCAGGATTGAAAGAGGCCATTTAGGACAAAATGTACAGGATTCAAATTAAAGCATCCATGACAGATGGCTGTTTAATCCTTGCTTGAATACATACAGTAAATTGGAGCCCATTGCGTCTGTTGGATCGGTTCCACTGTCAAAATAATTTTTTTCCAACATTCAATTAGAATTTTTTTTGTAACTTAAATCCTGCCTTTTGTGTGTTCTCCTTCACTGACCCCCCATGGAACAATAGAGAAAAGGTCCTGACCTTTTTCAATGTAACATTCTTTCAAGTATTTGAAGGACACTATCATAGATTTCCATGTCTCTCCCCACCCCAAGAGTTAAACATACCCAGTTCCTTCAGTTTTTCAGCATCAAGTCCCCAGATCATATGCACTGCTATTTCAAAAGTTCTTCCAGTTTGATCTTTTCTAAAATGAAATGTCCCAAACTGAACACAGAGGGTCTGAACAAAATAGAATGGAGCTATTATGAAAATATAACATATTTTCATTTGAATACCTAAGTAAGCCATCCAAGATTAATTTCCATTGTGCAAAAGCACCACACATGAATATTCATCTGGCCATTTTTAAATTTCCACTGTAACATTTGACTTTTTAAGCAAAATGCAAAGTTGAAATTAAGGACACATATTATCTGTTGTCTGTTTGGTGAATATGCTATTATACAAGTGACTACCTGTATAATGATGTGTTTCAAGCAAGCAAGCATTAGAAAACAAGGAAATATTCATGCTGTTACCTCTAACAAACTTGACTGCCAAATTTTTAAAAAGAGAAAGATTAATCAGCTGAGGTTAAAAACCATGTTAAGCAACATTGACTCAAAACTGGCAATTTAGTATAATTCATCAGACATTGCTAACTCTAATCTAACCATTAGCCAGAAACTATTAATATATTTCAATACAAATGAAATAGCAATTTCTCTTTTTGTTGATAGTTTAACTGCCAAAGATTCAAAATAAGCAGTGCCCTCACAAGTGGCTAGTAGGAGAATTTTTATTGCTATATTTCACTCTGTTATAAGGCTGGAAAAGAAACTCTATTCATATCTGTCCATTTGTAATAACGGATGCTGTAACCAAATAAAACTAAGCAAAGCTACTACAATAGCTACACAAAGGAGACCTTGGTTTTGTGGAATATCTGACAGTTCTCGACCTAGGACCAGTTTACTTAGCGACCTTTCAAAGTTACAATGGATCTCCCCAGGCTACTACTAGATTCACAGTTCTGATAGCAGTTCCTTCCAAACTCACATGACTGCATTTTGAGCTCTCAACAACCAGCCCACATTTATAGCCTTTTGCAGCATCTGCAATCTCATGACAGTGATTAACGATGTTTTATGCTGGAAACCAGCAACTAGTTCTGGGATCATGCGATCTCAATTTGCGATCTACCCAGAGGGTTCCTGAAGTCAATGGCAGAAGCAGGATTCACTCAGTGACTACAGTGACTCACTTGTCTCCTGCTTGAGCAGGTGGTTGGACTAGAAGACCTCCAAGATCCCTTTCAGTTCTATTCTGATTGACTGATTTGCTTTTCATCTCCTTCAGCTACTCTGTGAATTGGGGGGGGGGGGACAGGATCCACAAGAGGCAGAGAGGGCAGCCAGAATCCTCTTGTGGATCCTGCCGCCCTTCTAGTCCAAGCAGCATTTAAGGCTTCAGTTGGACTATGTAGCCAGGAACAATCCCCAGCTCCCTTTGAAACCTCAGGTGGACCCATCTAGTGAGTCCAGCCTCCCTCCAGTGGCAGAATTTCATGGTAATCAGGATTTCATCTGACCATGACAGGAGAGTCACTGAGAGCCCCTTCAGTTTCATATCACATAGCCACTGCTTGGAGAGGAACCCAAGTCAAGCTCTGGACAATCTTGGATAGGTTCATGGTTGTCATGGTGGCCATGAATGTCTGAGCCAATTCAAACCTCCCTTCCAGAGAAAGCAAACTGAAATCCCCCCCAGACCATAAGAACTCAACTGTTAGCCCAGAAACAAAATGAAGCTCAGGCAGGGAGGCTGCCATGCAGCAGAGAGGCTGGTACAACACCAACAATCCCGTCTGATCTCTAGGACCCAATTTAATGAAGAGGGTCTCACATCTGCTGACTTGTGAAACAACATCTCTGAAAGTGTAAGGATTCCCAGCTGACTATCACTATACCTCCATTTCTATCCCAGAGTCTTGGTTGGGGGAGGGGGTCATGTGCGCATGACATGGGGGGAGGGGCATACAGGAGAGGTCATACGCACATTGCATTATGGGTGTGGGCACTTGTGCGCTTTTGGCATGGGATGACAAAAAGATTAGCCATCACTGCCATACCTAGACCCCAACTAGCCATATCCATTCTGCAAAGTCTTCATTCCCTCCCCACTCCTGGGGGAAGGTTACTGCAAAATCCCCATTCCCTTCCCACTAACCTGCTTTCCAGCTCCGATCTCCTGTGCAGGGCAACAAAAGAAGACCCAGCCGATCAGCTGGGACTCGGGAGGCAGCGAATAGATGAGGACGGGGCCAGCCAGTGGTGGTATTTGCCGGTTCTCCAAACTGCTCAAAATTTCCGCTACCGGTTCATCAGAACGGGTCAGAACTGGCTGAATATAACCTCTGCATACCTCCAAAAGGTCATCCATCCCCCTTTCCAAACCCAAATACATGCCAGGTCGGCCCACTCATCAATTATTAAATTGCAGTTGAAGTGGTCTCATTACAGGCCGACCTTGCATTTCAAATGCAATAGCCAGAAACTGGGGTTTTGGATGGAAATTTTGCTATCATCAAGGCAAGCTTTGCTACTACTGATGGTTAGTCAAGAGTCATGATAATGGTTAGAATGCAGTATTGCAGTCTAATTCAGCTCATTGCCAGGAGTTCAATCCTATCTGGCTCAAAGCTAACTCAGTCTTCCATCCTTCTGAGGTCAGTAAAATGAGGACCCAGATTGTCGGTGGCAATATGCTGACTCTGTAAACTGCTTAGAGAGTGTTGTGAAACATTATGAAGTGATTTATAAGATTAAGTGCTATTGCTATTGTTACTGCTAATAGTTAGCAATTTATCCTTGGGCACCAGTAGGGTTATGTTTGGGGGGCTGTTTGTTTTAATCTCGTTGTAAGTTACCCAGGGCCAATTGTATAAAATGGGTACATATAGAAATGATATAAATACATAGGGGAAAAGGCATATCTTATTACTATGCTGCTTACAGACAAATACTAAGCTAGATTATGCATGCAGTGTGATCTGGATGAGCTTTGGCAGTTTCCTTGCTGTATATCTATAATATAAATTTGGGGTGGGGGAGATCTGAGGAGGATCCAAAATGCACACAGATAAAACAACTGGCAGACGGAAAAAGATTGGTATTTGAGTCCTTGTGCAGAGAGTTGTTATATCTGAAAACTGAACTGGGATCTTTAAAATGCCTTAAGATTTAGAGTATTTTTCAAATGTTTAAAATAAAATTCTTAATATTTAGATATGGAACATTTTAAGAATTACAAATGTTATAGACGACTATCACACCTAAAATGAAAGCAAATTTTAATTCCTTTTTCAGTACAAAGTATGCTCACAAGGAGAAACGTTGTATTTGCAAGAAAAAAAGATCTGTTTTTCCACTGCGGTGGCCAGTTAGGTTCTATGTTAGCAACAGTTAATCTGCCTGTTTTAAACAAATGCTTTGAAATTCCATAAAGTTTGGTATATATTTAATTTCAAACAGCAAAGTAACAAAAAGGCTAAATATCACTAGCCCGCTGCCAAAAAGCACTCTTATGTATACAATTTACAAGGAAACTGTTATCCTTATATATAGCTGAACTATTCTTTTGCCTCTTGATCATAAATTTATGGGGACTTTGAAAAATATCTCTGAGCTGTTTTTTTTTTTTGTTTTTTTTTTGTTTTTTTTGTTTTTTAAGCTGTTAAATACATATGAGGAGTTACTTAGTATTAGTCACAAATAGATGAAAGTCACCATCCTCCAAGGGAAAATGGAAAAAACAAAAAAACCAAACCCCAGCTGGAAACTTACAGGGCAACCCAGAATAAGGTACCTATCTTGTCAGATCAACTGTATTACACTTGCCTTTCTGACACATGAAATGAACTGTGCTGAAAATATGGAAACTGTTACCCTCATATGAACACTAATAACCAGCTTGTCCACCAGATGGTACTTTTCATGACAGAATAATGGAGGAGGGAAGGAGTCTAACACTTGATATCATTTGGTGTTCTTATTCCCCTATCGAGACCTTTGCAACTTCCTTATGCTTCTGTGATATCCTATAGCAGTGAGGGCTAACCTTTTCCAAACTGAGTGTCCAAAGTGTGTGCATGGCCAAACCCACAAAATGCAATGCACGTGTGCCCCCCTGCATACACCCCACCCCTTGCAAATGCGCATACAGCCCCTGCATGTGCCCCACCCCCGGGAATGCACACGAGCCCCCCCTGCATGCCCCAGGCCCCCTGTGCATGCACGCAAGGCCCCCTTGCAGGCCCCCTGTGCATGCACGTGAGGCTCCCTCGCACACACGCACACACACACACGTGCATGCGTGGCAGAGACCCAATGACCAGCTGGCCAATGGGATACGCATACGCATGCATTCCGGAGCTGAACTGGGGCAACGGCTCATGTGCCCACAGAGAGGGCGCTATGTGCGACCTGCGGCACGTATGCCATAGGTTTGCCATCACGGTCCTACAGCATATACAACATTAAATCACGTGTGGAGAATTTAAAAAAAGGTAGGTGAACCAAAAGT
Organism: Thamnophis elegans; assembly: GCF_009769535.1. Taxonomy (NCBI): domain Eukaryota; kingdom Metazoa; phylum Chordata; class Lepidosauria; order Squamata; family Natricidae; genus Thamnophis; species Thamnophis elegans. Next base: position 130,694,289 of record NC_045544.1, read on the forward strand.
GCTTTTTCCAATGGCAACTAAGTGGACTTTTTTTTTTTTCTTGAAGATGTTTTGCTTCTCACCCAAGAAACCTCTTTAGTTTTAGCCTGGATGACTGAGAATATCTATGGTAGCTGAAGCATTGGAGATAAAACCAGTTCATATGCAGCTTACATACATCTTTGTGTAATCAAAAACCTGACAAATTGGGTCCAACATTAGATGTTACTCAGTTCACAGTGATTCCATGACATACTGTATACTATTAAATTTAAAGTAAGACCCATGGTCTGCTGAACATATTTAGAAACATATTTAGCACCACTTGCACAATGACTGAATGGGGGGGGGAATCAATATTGGCTCTATATTAGGCAGCAGATGTAAGAAACAAAATGGTCCTATTGACTTTCCTATTGAAGGTTAAATTTCAAAATGGTCAAAAAGTTAGCTTCTCCTGGAGGGTTTTAATCTGCCTTCTAGGTAAGGATTCTGAGTTGGTTCAGGAGTGTTTGGCCATCATGGGCTAGATCCAACTTCATTTGGGAACATCTCACATCTGTATCACATTATTTTTCCTCTCTAGCAATATGATCTGGAGTTGTGGGATATTTATTTATATCCTGCATTTATTATTTTTATAAATAACTCAAGATGACAAACATACTAATCCTTCTTCCTCCTCCTATTTTTCTCACAACAATAACCTTGTGAGCTGAGTTGGGCTGACATAGAATGACTGTCCCATCTAGATAGCTTTCATGCCTAAGATAACACTACAACTCAGTTTCCTGGTTTCTAGCTTGGGCCTTAATCACTGGACCAAACTGGCTCTCAACATTATTACAAATCCCCTGCCATAGTCAGATCACTGTTAACCCTTGTATTCCCCCAGCTTTATTCATTTAAGGGTAAAATAACTAGTCAGGTTTTGTTCAGTTTTCAACCTTCCCTTTCTGATTTGATTTATAGTTCCAGAGAACCCTAAAGGAAGCAGATTGACTGGATCACTTCTAATTGGATTTTAGACCAGGCTATAGGAGTGAGATAACATCAATAGCATTTGTAAATGACCTCTGGCAAGACTGAGATGAGGGCAGTGCATCACTCTTATCCCTTCTTGATATCTCACCAGCTTTCAGTAGTTATAATGAACGGAAACCCATATAGTCCACCATTTTTAAAAAAGCAGCCCTTGCCTTTTATGCTCTTTGATTATGAAAAAAAAGTAATTTGCCTTTAAAATCCAGCATATGTTTGTATTATCCAAAAACTAACATAAAAGAGTAAGCTATCCAGCCACCAATATCCCAAATAAATTTATGGAAGTATAAAAGGGTCCTAAATGAAAGAGAATAAGTGATTTTACTTAGATTCCTGCTATTCTCTGAAGAGCACTTTCTATTCCCTATTCAGCTTTGTTAGGATGCTGCATCCTGGGTGACTATGGCAGCAAAATGAGCTGCAGGATGAGAATCTATCTATCACCCAGCTCAGAATCAACAGGGGTGCTTTTTGAAGCCACTGCAGAAACCTGAAAAATATTTTCATTTATTATGCATCAATTGTGGCTGTGGATAAGAGATAAGAGACTAAGAGGATTTGACCTAAAAATAACTTTTGAAAATAGATGTAGATATGAGATAAAAACTAAACATATATCTGTAAACATAAAAGAACGAATTGGAAACTCTATAAACCACAAGTGTTGCAATCCACTGAAATGACAAATTCATATGAGCCACAGCATACATATAATGTGGTTTTTCCCCCCAGGAGTTCTCATGCCAGACTAGATTTTAAAAATAGCCATTGTATTGTTCTCTAGGGCCTTTTTTTCTTTTTTCTTTTGGAAATATCCAATGGTTTTGTGGATTACATGACCTTTGTCTAGTATATTATCCCATTGCATTTTTGTCTATCCTTTCCATTACAAAATAGTGCTCTAAGGGGTTAACAGTAAAACACTATGTGAAATTAAAAATTATAATTAAAATGATAAGAACAATTTACTGAAATACATCAATATGGTTATAAACTATAATATAATCTGTAATGTAGGATCTCTTTCAGCAATTATCTCATTAGCACATAGAACATTGGAGCAATGTAGTGTCATACTATTATAATACAATTAAGAGAGTGCAAAATACTGAACTATACACAACAAATGATCATAGACTTTCTCCAGAGCTCCTTATACAACCTGCAAGGAGTAAGAAAAGAACATCTGCAGGATTATAAAATGATTTCACTTTGGCAGTGAGGTGAGACATAATCAGCTTGCCATGTAAATAACAATTTGCTGAGTGTTTTGTGGTAAGCAAGAATTTCACCCAGGAAATCACTTGTGTTGTTATTTCAGGAATACAGTTACTTCAAGTTTTGGGAACAGTATTCGGGAAGGTATAAAGTCATGAGAAGAAAATAAATTGCATAAATGTGGAGCAGCTGGTCAATTGCATATTTTAACCTTCCATTTTGTTTTTCCTTCACTGCATCGTATCTAGTATTTTACCCTTTAACCATAAATAAATAAAAAGTCTCCAAAATCAGTGCTTCCACAGATTCTTCCAATAACTTTTAGACTTCACACCAGGCACAAACAACACATCTTAAATCTCCAAACACGCAACCCTACATTCAGAAACTTGCTTTAAAGGCATAACATGACTACAGGTGGTCCTTGAATTGTGACCACTGGTTCAATGAGAGCCAATATTGCCTTTTCAGCTTGACAGCCTAGCCGGGGTGGTGGTGATGGTACACAGGGAATGGTTCTGTGTGAGTGGCAGGTGTGCACCAGTGGTTGGTTGCAGGTGGTGCACCCCGATACGGGAGTACCAGTGCCTGTCCGGAGCACCGGGTACTGTTCGGGTGCTTCGGAGGGCTCACCTGCCCGCCTGAGCTCCTTACCTGTTTTTGAGCTCTTTGGTGCTTCTGTGAACGCACACGGAGCGCACAGCACCTGCACGCCGCCAAACAGCTGGAGCATCACAGAGGCTCGTGGAGGCGTCACAAGAGGTAGGACACATGTGCGCGCTGCATGCATTCATGTGTGCGTGTTCATGTGGTGGACGCCGGGCCCCGTTGAGATCAAAACAGATACAACTCCTCCAATATATGTATTATAGAATAATAGCCCCCCGTTCCCTTTATCAGGATGATAGCTACATTTTGCACTAGCTGAAATTTCTGTATGGTCTCTAAAGACAGCTGCATGTAAAACAAATTAGAGTAATGGACATGTGAGGTGACAAGTGTACGAGTGACCATTGTTACATTTGGTATTGTCCTGGAAATCAGCTGGTTTCTGAATAATCTGTTTTGCCTGGGCTGACAATAAGCTTGCTGTCCTCTAGGCAGATAATAACAGCTTCCAAACACAGGGTCAATACTTCCACCATACCTCCTGTTTAGCCCTAGTAGTATAAATATATAACTGAATATTATCTGCATATCGATGAAACCTCTCTCTATATCAGGGGTGCCAAACTGGCGGCCTGTGGGCTGGATGCATCACATGCAGGCCACACCCACCCCAGCTCTGCGAAGGGGGAAAACATCTTGTGACGCCAGTGTGATGCTGCGAGCTTGACACTTGTGGTCTATATGATCGACATTTTTCAATGCTGATTTGTAGATATTAATCAAAATGGAGTAAAGGTCTGAGCCCTACAACATCCCATATTAGAGTATTTTTAGGCTCAAGCTTACCCACAATTATTGACTGCAATTGTCCATTACTAAATGAACCCTCCAATCAATCCCCAATCCTTGCAGGTATTCCAGAAGGAAGCAACAATCAGTGGTATAAAATGACATTGAATATTCTGTTTCAAGACAGATTTGCGCCCTCCTCCCCCTCCCCGAAGTTGGATTGCTCTGATTTGTGCAATTACAAGCAGCAGGCAAATCATATAAGCAATCAAACACAATTATGAGCAGGCCTAAATCCTTGGAAACTTGCTTGTGATGGGTTTCTGATAAAGTAAGCAGTAGGCCAAAGTGTTATTGGAGATTTAGAGAGATCATGAGCCAGTCCAAGTTAAAAAAAAATTCAAAAAAATTTCTAATGGGAATTCCTTGCCTCACAATGAGCTGGACAAATCTCTTCAGCTCTGCCTTTCACTCAGCCCTCAAGACTGGGAAAAAGATTCTTGATCAGACCCCTCATATCTATGGCCTCCAGCTATTCCACATGCTTTGCAGGCAAATCAGCTTCGGGTGTCTCCACATGGCTTTCTGAGACAGGCTGCTGCTCTACAGGGTCATCTGAAGCTGACCCTGACCCTGAGAAATCCGGCAGGTAAAAGAGCATTGCAGTTTCCATTCAAACCCTAGAAGCTCATCCATGACAGCATTCGATGTGTCTTCTGTATCAAGCCCAGGTTTATTCTTAACAGAAAAGCTTCCTGGTAATCCACTTCTTATAGAGCTATTTGGAGCTGCTATCCTACCACCTTTTCAGTAACCTTTCACAAGAGAGGGAGGTTGGAGACAGGGTAAGACAGGAAATCCTTGACATGCATTTAACAACTGTTCGCAATCAAGACAGCCTCCTTGGAACAGGTGCCCATAAAGCATTTCTAGCATTGTAAAATCTCATGCTGGTCCCCCAAACTACATGATCATATTTTGAGCATTTCGCAACCTGTAAATGTATATGATCAATTGGCAAGTGTCCTCTGATCATGAGCTGTGGTGGCGCAGTGGTTAGAAGGCAGTATTGCAGATTAATTCTGCCAACTGTCACCAATTCGATTCGACTCAAGGTTGACTCAGCTTTCCATCCTTCTGAGGTCAGTAAAATGAGGACCCAGATCACTGGGGGCAATATGCTGACTCTAAATCGCTTAGAGAGGGTTGTAAAGCACAGGGAAGGAGTATATAAGTCGAAGTGCTATTGATATTATTTATGTGATTATAATCTTCTCTTTTGGCTTCCTCAGGAAATCAATGGGAAAGTGAAAGGGAAAGTTGAAAGTGAAAGGGACATTGGATTTGAGGTCAGTTCCTCATGCACAAGGGAAGGAGAAATCTCTTGAGGTCTTGAAGAAACGGATCTGGTGAAAACACTAGTGAACAACCAGCATTCTGAGCCTTTCAGAAATCTTTTCACATTTTCACCCCTCCTGAGGGGTAAATACTAATGAATGTCAGTGCTTCAGCTCCTCTGTGGGAGAAAATGTTAGCAAATGCCAGCATTCCGAGCCTTCCAGGACTATGGCATTTATTAGTATTTTTGCCAGATTTCTGGTCTGTGCCTCCAGCGCCCCAAGGGATTTACCCTCCAGAGGGAGAAAGTTTGTACTAGCTAGAGGAGCAAAGATCAAGTGCACAGCCAGTCAGTCGTACTTGCCTCCAATTCACTGTCATCCACAGATGCAAATACATTTCAAATTTGGTCTAGTGGTTAAGGTACTAGTTCTAGTCCCACCTTAGGCTGGGTGACCTTAGACCAGTCAGTTTCTCTCTTGGTCCAACTCATTACAGGGATGTTGATGCTGTGTGGAAAATAGGAGGAAAGAGTCTTCGGTATATTTTGCTGCCTTGAGTTATGTACAAAGATAATAAAGATGGTATATAAATAAATGAATAAATGACATTGCAAGATATCACACCAGATTCTGTCTTAAGTCTTCTAATTCCACAAAACACCCAAACATCACACAGCAGTCAGTTAATAGTTCTTCCAAATTTTACTCCTCTTTAACAGGAGACAGGACACTTTAAAAAGTGCTGCTAGCCTTAAATGTTGCCCTTTTGCAATCAATTCCTTCTTGGAAAAGATACTTGAGGAAGTAATGGTTAATCAGCATTATGAATTCTTGGAGGATTATCTGAACCATTCCAGTTGGGTGCAGGGCTGTTTTGGCATCAAAACTGCTATAGTCATCTTTCAAATGATCCGTTTTAGGGAAAAGCACAACTATTGTATGCTGATCTTCCCAGATCATTTAGCTCTTTTTTGTTTTCTACAGGATATCCTTCTCAGTGGGACTTGTTACTATATGTTTTAAACCAGGGGTCACCAATCCCCAGGCCTTGGACTGGTACTGGGTTGTGGCCTGTTAGGAATCAGGCCGCACAAGCAATAGGCGAGTGAGCGAAGCTTCAGCTATGCGTACGCAGGAACTAGGTTGCATGGGAAACTAACACACATACCCCGATTGGTGGAAGAGAGTTTTTCTTCCGAAATTGGTCCCTGGTGCCAGAAAGATTGGGGACCACTGTTTTAAACTGTTCAAAATCTCAGTTCAGTAACAATGTACTGGTAATTATTATTCTCCTCTTAGTAAATAATAGCATTAGTTTTCATAGGAATGTTTCCTACCAGCACATATATTATCTGACTACAGGTAGTCCTCGACTTACAATAATTCGTTTAGTGACTATTCAAGATTACAACATTACTGGAAAAAGTGACATAACCATTTTTCACACTTATGACCACTGCAATAAAAGTAACCATAGTATAGAAAACAAAAAAAGGATCAGAAATTTTGTCAGTGTGGTAAACCTTGTTTTCAAAGAAATTCAAGAGAAGTGACAAAATAACAATTATTCTATTCCAGAGCTAAGCCTTTCCATAGTCTCATGGCAACTTTAAAAGCCTAATAAACAGTCTAGGCCAGTGATAACTAACCTTTTTCTAAAGGTGTGCCAAAATTGTGTGCGTGCATGGCATTGCACATGCCCCTCAATGGCTCAACTGGAAGTTTGTTAGCCCGCTTGGCCATTTTTCGCCCTCCCTGGGGCTCCAGAGGCTATCCTGAAGCCTGGGAAGGGTGAAAACGGAGTTCTCCAGCCCTCCGGAAGGCTAAAAATCAGCTGGCTGGCGCGCACATGTGCATTAGAGCTGAAGGATGCAGTGCCGGCAAATATGGCTCCACGTACCACCTGTGGCACGCATGCCATTGGTTCGCCATCTGAATGAGAGTTTGATTTAACACACAAATATCAGGAAAATTAATACAGAGAAAAATATTCCAAGGTATGCATGTCCCAGCTCACGAAATAATTTATACATTAAAACGAACGCTCTGCACCTGGATGATACCAGTAGCCAGTGCAGTTCAACAAGTGAAGGTAATATCTCTGTTGTAATTGTAAAATGTAAATGGACTGAAGCATTTGCGCCAAGTGAAGTTTCCAAGTAATCTTCAAAGTATGTACATAAAGTACACAGTCTTTAAACTCAGGAGCATGGATCACCATTAAAAGATACCAGTCGTGCAAAAGTGGGCACATTCTTCACTTGATTTGTGTTTGACATGACAGAAACCTGCTTATCAAAATGCAAGACAGTGTAGGTTGATAAATCTTGTCTGCTGAACAAAGATGAAAATAAGACACATGCACTTTCCTGACCAGAATAGATAGATAACAGCTATGCTGGTGAGAGAAAGATATAGCATAAGGGATCTTTATGAGGTCTATGATTATTTGCAAAACCAATGAATTGGAGCAGTCACATAAATGTGCAGAATCAAAGGAAAAAATAGAAGGCATTATTAAAAATCCTCTTAAGGTTTACTGCAACAGAGCACAATTTCCATCAGTGAAGCAAGACGATCTATGCATTTTAAAGATGAAGTCAAAACTAGATGCAATGGTTATACATATAAGCATACATACAATTCCTTTGTATAATATAAATATTGTATTTGTACTCTGCCTTCATCTAGTTCATTTTTTAAAATCACACATATTTTCCACCTTTTTTTAGAAGCGAAGACTGGAAAATAGAATCATTTGCTCCAACATACCTAGCTTGTTTCACAAGAGCCAAGGTGGCGCAGTGGTTAGGGTGCAGTACTGCAGGCCACTTCAGCTGACTGTGATCTGCAGTTCAGCGGTTCAAATCTCACTGGCTCAAGGTCGACTCAGCCTTCCATCCTTCCGAGGTGGTGAAATGAGGACCCAGACTGTGGGGGCAAGTTGCTGACTCAATTTGCTAAAAAATCTGTAAACCGCTTAGAGAGGGCTGAAAGCCCTATGAAACGGTATATAAATCTAATAAATAAATAAATAAATAAATAAATAATAAATAATCCAGAAATTCAGATTACCAGAATGTTAGCTATATTGTAGTCCAGGATTTACAACTATTCCTTTAGTGACCATTCATAGTTATAATGGCACTGAAAATGTGTCAAACAACTGGTCCTTGCACTTAAAACCAATGCAGCATCCCCATGGTCATGTGATCAAACTTTGTGTGCTTGGCAACCAGCATATTTTTACAAAGTTACAACATCCTAGGATCATGTGATGGCTATTTGTTACCTTTCTGACATGCGAAGTCAGTGAGGGAAAACAGAGTCATTTAATGACTGCATGATTCACTTAACAACTGCAATGATTTGCTTAACAACCATAGCAAAAAAAAAAGCAAGGCATGCCTCATCTAATGACCACCTTGCTCAATAACTGAAATTCTGGTCAAAATTGTGGGGGTGTTGAGGACGACCTGTACAAAATATTCAGTATCATATGGAATCAACATTAACATTTCCCTTAAAAATAATACATGTACATATCTGGACATCTACACATTGTGCTAAAATGAGAGCCTAGTTTGGCAATGTATCTGGGCTGTATGGGGGAAAGATTAAAAAGTACATTACCACTTTATAGCTCCAGTAACGTGGCTATATGTACCGTTATTACTTATGATTGATTCTTACCTCTCCTCCAGAATTTCAAGATGTTGTACATCGTCTTTTTTTCTGCCATGACATGGATGGGACTGAAAAATTATTGTCCTTATATCCCTCATTGAAATTCCATGGTTGATGAATTAATTCAAACCTAGGTCCCTCCATATCTACTAATAACTTTATCATTATAGTATTCATTTATTTTATTAAATTTGTTTGCTGCTTATCTATACAGATAGCCTTCAACTTATAACAGTTCATTTAGTGATTGTTCAAAGTTACACCAGCACTGAAAAAGTGACTTATGACCATTCACCCTTATGACCATTGCAGCATTCCGTGGTCACATGATCAAAATTCAGTTACAGTTACAGTCTCATGTGATCAGGAGTCATGTGATCACCTTTTTCAAACTTCTGCCAAGCAAAGTGAATGGAAGCCAGATTCACTGAACAACTGTTTTACTAAGTTAACAACTGCTGTGATTCAATCAATCAGAATAGAGCTGGAAGCGACCTTGGAGGTCTTCTAGTCCAACCCCCTGCTCAAGCAGGAGACCCTATAACAGCGATGGCGAACCTTTTTTGGCTCACGTGCCATAAGGAGGGCAGCGCGGGGGTGTGTGTGTCATGCGCAGGCATGCCACACCCATAATAAAATGTGTGACCCCCCCCAGTGCGCATGCATGCATGAGAGGCGCGACCCCCACCTTTTTTGCATGCTATTTTCACCCTCCCCAGGCTCCAGAGGCTTTATAGGCCCTCCAGAGGCTTCAGCAACCTTCAGGAGGCTTCTCTGAAACCTCCGGAGGACTAAAAATGACCCTATGAGTTCATAGGGCCAGTTTAAGCCCTCCGGAGGGTTCAGGGAAGCCTCCTGAAGGTCCCTGAAGCCTCCGGAGGGCTTAAACCAACCTACGAGCAAACCAGAAGTCCGTTCCCAAACTTCTGGTTTGCCCATAGAGGTGGGTTTTTGCGCCTGAAGCCTCCGGAGGGCCTCCGGGGGGGACGGGACTCTTTTCGCCCTCCCCAGGCTCCTATAAAGCCTCTGGAGCCTGGGGAGGGTGAAAAATGGCTTTAAAAAAGGCTGAACTCAGCTGGCCAGCAAGCGCACGCGTACTATAGGTTCACCATTTCAAACAGATAGCTGTCCAGTCTTTTCTTTAAAAAAATCCACTGATGAATGTCTATGGAGATTCTAAGTCATCTAGGTCATGGTTGTCCCAAGGATGCTTTTTCAAGAGACAACTGGACTTGCTTGTTTTTCTTTGAAGACATTTCACTTCTCATCCAAGAAGCTTCTTCAGTTCTGAGTGAATGGTGGGGAATGGAAGAAATATATATTCTTGCAGACATTTGCATTCTTTTAGAGCAGTGGGTCTCAACCTTCCTAATGCCACAACCCTTTAATATAGTTCCTCATGTTGTGGTGACCCCCAACCATAAAATTATTTTATGTTTTCCGTATTTTTTTGAAAATATGTTTTTTCTGATGGTCTTAGGCAACCCCTGTGAAAGGGTCGTTCGACCCCCAAAGGGGTAGCGACCCACAGATTGAGAACCACTGTTTTAGAGAATCGTTGAGGCCACTTGGGCATTTCTCTGTGTGTTCATTTGCACCTGAGTAGTGCAAATGGGTGTGGAGCTTTGTTGGAACTGCTGAAAGGACTGTGTTATGGAGCTGTGCTTTTTGTAGGATGTTTTCTGCCCTGTGTCTCTTTTTTTTAAAGTTTTTTTTATTTTAATTGAACAAAAACACAAAAAAGAATCATCCTTCATTATATCTTGTAGAAAGTGTGTTGATTGGTTACAGATAACTTTTGGGCATTTTTTCCACAGTCATTACTTATAGTTCATATTAGATTATACACTTTAAATCAAAAAATCTTTGTATATCTTATTATCAATGAACCACAATTCTCATTTGACTACAATTATTTGAACATGCTTTTATCTCAAATCATTCATACTTAAAGACACAACCACATAATGGCATTCATTAGCTATTTCAAAAAATCCTCCAATAACATTACACCTTTATGACATCTTTTAAGTAAAAGTCAATTAATAAAGTTTCTAAACTTTTTCACCCCCTCGCCCTGTCTCTCTTCACTGTGACTTCTACTACAAAAGACATGCAATTTCTTTGCATAGCTTTCCCAAACAGCATTAAAAAAGTTACCATTCCGAAATGGCCTCTCCAACTCAATTCAGGCTAAAGGATATTATCTTCTGAGCAGTGACAAAAACCTCAGATCGTGGATTGTTTTTATTCTGTATCTAAAGCATTATGGGTTATAACATTGCTTCTTCAAGAAATAGCAATTTATTATCTATAGGCTGATATTTGAAAGAGTATTGAGTATATTATGTCAACCTTTATCCAATTCACAAACTGCTCCCCAGTCAGTGACAGATTCTGAATTCCAAAACACCTCTGTATTTGGAAAGTGTAAAACCCTTCAGTGTTGTTTTAATTTCTAATCATTCTCACAAAAGATTGAAGACTTTTTGTGCTTCACACTTTCCGGTGAGCAACATAGACAAAGATCTCTCCCAGTGAGCATAAATGCATAATTTTTTTCCCAGCCAGTGTTCCCAAGGTTTAAGCTGACACATTGCCTCAAGCACTAGATTACTTCATGTCAGGGTAAAAAGTATTGTCTGGTATCGTTCACAGCTTCATTGTATCACATCAAGTAGCAATGGGAAGCAACTCTAAAAGGTATGGTGTTATTTAACAAGTGATAACCCCCTCCCCATTTCTCAAGCAAGCCTTTCATTTACTGATAGAAGAGAAATGTCCAGGAGAATGCTACTTTATTATCAACCTTGTTGCAGCAAGGGTGTGAAGTCTTTTCACTCCACATTCCAACAATAGTTTACATAATAGGATCAAGAGAAGGAAAATGAGGCACAAGTGAGTAAGATTGTAACAGTGGTCCAACAACTTAAGAAGATAAAAATTGCCTTCAAATGACTTTGGGCAGTAAGTCCCTGTCATTTTTTAGGCAACAATTCCACAAGTGGTTTACTGTTATGGTCTTCCTAGAGAACTCAGAGAAAGCAACTGGCCCAAAGTTACTCAGTTGGCTTCCAAGTTTAAAGTAGGACTAGAACTCAGGTCTCCTGATCATTCCCCCTTTTTTAGCCTTAACCACTGGACCAAACCAAATCTCTTAAACTATAACCATACATGATTAAATAGCACATTGGTTTAGTTTCAGTAGATTAGACAAGATTACCAAAAGTGGAGATTGAACAATTTTGAAAAAGGATACAGAAACATCTATATGCTATTTAAATAGGCATTTAGGATAACTGAAAATATCTGCATCACTTATAAACTAAACAGTTCAGGCCAGATACCTTGAAGACTGCCTTTTCCAACCTGACAGCTGTTGAGTTAGATTATTCATAAAAATGCCTCCGCCTTCTGAGATGAAATGTATGACATCCAGGACAAGGACTTTTTGGGATAACATCTTGATATTGATACTATCCTTTCAAAATAATTCTGTCTTACACCCTGTTATTATCTTTTCATTTATCTAGACTCTACCTACTAAATTGCATTGATAACAATTTCAATGACATTATTAAAGTTTATTGAAAAATTATCACTGTATACTTTTCATTTCTTGGCCACTACCTTGTATTATATTTGTAATATAGTATTGTACTGCCAATAGTATTTTGAAATCCAACTGCTGGAAATCTGAGGCTGACTAAATACAAAGTGCCTAGTCTAGACTCCTTAGTGTTTATTTGGGGTGACAAATGAGGATATGGCTCCCAGGAGACTCAGTTGATTGCCATGCTAACAACAAAATATCTAGCTGATAATTATATAAGGCAGCCTTGTGCCATAATTGTTCTCCATCCCTCTCACGTCTGAAACACCATTTAATATTTTAAAATGTGGTCCTGTTAGTGGAAATGATTTTGCACTTTTTAAAAAGTGGGAATAATATTCAAAGGTAGTGGACTGTGCCTTCCCTCTTATCATAGTTTTTTAATGCAACACCTATTATTCTGCATCAAGATTCCAAGATTGAATAAAACATAATTAGAAAAGCCTAGCAATCAACAAAGATACTGCAGTAACTGGTTACTGAGTCTAGATACTCCAAGGATGTTAATTTTGGTATAATTATTTACTTTGCACTTTTCAGAATAACAGAGCAACAGAGTTTTAGTCCAGCTCCTTGCTCAGGTAGGAAGCCCTATACTGGGTGTCAGCAACCTCCGGCTCTTTGGGCCCTCTGTTGTGGCTCCCTGTCCCATCACTGGTTGGCCCTGTCCCCCACCCCTTTTATTTCTTTTTTGGACTCCAGCCTGAAGCAGCAGGAAGCAAAGGCTGTCTTATACACAACTGTTGTACGAAGACAGGTACAGAGCCACTTCACTCCTGCACTCTCCGGCAACCCTCCTCCCTCTACTCCTCTCATGACCCCCTGGCTGGCTGTGCCTGAGCCAGGAGTGTGCACACATGTGGCCAGACCCTCCTCAAGTGATCGCCAAAACGCAGGAAAGGTGCATGCGGCTGTTCGTTTAAGGAGGGTCTTAACAGGACACAGCTTCTCTCCTGCACTAGGCTCCAGCCATCGCTTTGCCATGTCATCCACCCCCATCCCCCCGGCAGCTCTTTGTGCGGAGGGCATGAACTCCAGGCTGAAGTGGCAGGAAGCGAAACTGCCTTGTGCGCAAAGGCAGATACAGGGCTGCTTCGCTCCTGCACTCTCCGGTGACCCTCTTCCCCCTCCTCCTCTCGTAACCCCCTGGTTGGCTGTGGCTGAGCTGGGAGTGTGCGCATGCGCAGGGAGACTCTCTTCAAGCGAGTGGCTGCCTGCCCCGCACACACCTTTCCTGTGCTTTGGCCCTTGCTTGGGAGGGTCTCCCCGTGCGTGCGCACATTCCCGGCTCGGCTGGTCAGAGGATCACAAGGAGGGGAGGGTCACTTGAGAGTGCAGGAGCAAAGCGGCCCTATACCTACCTCTGAGTGTTTAAGGTTGCAGATCCCTATACCCATGATGGTGAACCTGTGGCATGCAGACTCATCTCTCCAGACATGCAAGCCGTTGCCCGTTGGTCTTCTGGGTTCCAGCATGCCGGCCAGCTGGTCGTTACACGCAGAAATACCAGAAATCAGAACAGGAGAATAAATGCACACATCGCAGAACACAAGAATGCAGGAAAAAAGAAAAAACTCCTCCCATCTCCAGCACCTTAAAGCTACAGTACATGAAATTTATTTTGAAGGAACCAGGTTAATCTCCAAAACAGAACACTTCAACAAAAGAATTATGGAAGCTATCGAAATAGAGAAACACCCTCACAACATGAATAAACGTGATGATACCTCCCACCTACCAGACATCTGGAAACCAGCCCTAGTCAACAAACGAGCCCCACTCACCACCCAGGCCATTACAACACGAAACAACAATAGACACACAGCCAGCACCAATCAGCACCAATCTACCAATCATGATACAACCATACAACCAATCATTCTACTTACTGAAAGAAAGCCAGCACTCCACACACACCCATAGAAAGGCAGCAGCTCCAATCAGACCTCGCTGGTTGAATCCCTAGCACTGTGTAACGGAGTGAGCTCCCGTTACTTGTCCCAGCTTCTGCCAACCGAGCAGTCTGAAAGCATGTAAAAATGCAAGTATAAAAATAGGGACCACCTTTGGTGGGAAGATAACAGTGTTCTGTGCTCCTTCAGCCATGCTGGCTACATGACCACGGTGTCGTCTTCGGACAGTGCTGGCTCTTCAGTTTTGAAACGGAGATGAGCACTGCCCCCTAGAAATGACTAGCACATATGTGTGAGGAGAACCTTTACCTTCACCTATTGCTCTAAGTGACTGGGCAATGTACATAAAAATAAATAAGATGAAATAAATAAAAATATTGTGTAAATTGATACTCTTATGTGTATCTCTGAATAAATGAAAAAAGTTTAGTGGTGGAATTTCCTGTCCTGGTTCAGGTAATTAGGCAAGATCTACTTGTAATGAAATTTTATGTATAGACAAACTTTAAAAGAATGCTTCTTTCATTTGGATTGTCTTTTCATTTCAGTATTAGCTAACACTGTAGACCAAGATTCAGATTTTAATTTTAAAAACCCTCCATGTGCTATAGTAATAACATCATAAAAACATATTTGTGTCTGTGTCTGAGTGTGAGTGTGTGTATGTAGAGTATTTTTATATTATTTTGCATTATTATTGTAGTGTTTACTGCTTTGTACGTTCACAGGCATATATTTATTAGTGTTTATCTCTTTCTGTGCCATTGGAGTCTGTGCTTGTTTCAAGTAATCTATAGGTATAAGCAAACAAAGTCTCTCTGTGTGTGTGTGTGTGTGTGCGCGCGCGCGTAGCATGTATATTGTTCATCAGTTGAACCAATGTTTACATTGTTTATACAGTTAAAATAGAAAAACAAAATAGCTTAATAAAGCAGACTATTATTCAAGCAGTCAGACTTGAAAAAGCCTAATGTTTTTAAATTGTGAGAGTGAAAATATTTTGTTGTGTTTTTTCAAAGGTAGTTTGGATTAAGTGTGATTCTTACCCTGATGGGATGACAAAAACTGTATAAACTAAATGCAGAAGTGAATGCTTCTGAAATCTTCCTAAGTCTGTAGAACAGTTGGGACATCATGTCTTAACACGATATTCAAGTGTGACTAGTGTCTTAAACTAGTAAAACAGAAAGTTCTTATTTTACCTTTGGTAATCAGATTAATTTAGCTTTTAGCTGCTATAACTTATTTTATAATTCCTTTTTTCACAATAGGGTCTCAAGTGGGGTGAATATGAGTGATTGCTTGATCATTTTTTCTTGCAATTATTTTAAGATTATCCTTTTCCATTTTATAGTAAGAATAGACTGATGGCTATGATAGCTCACATTTCTTTTCTAAAAATTTGTACATTTCCTTAACAAGGAATTGACCATTTAAGTAATGCATCTGCCAGTATATCTCCATTCATTATTCAGTATGCCAGTATATCTTTATTCATTTTAGTTACATGTTGTGAGACTTTTTCCTTTTTTTAATGGAAAATTCTTTCTTCCTTGCATTTCACAAAATTGAAATAGACACTCTGCTCAAATGTCTTCTCAATGATCAGCAATTAAAGTAGAAGTGAAATGTTGAGACCTAGCAGATAATAAATACAGTAGTTAGAAAACAATGCCTTTATGAGATAGATAAGAGTAGACAACATTGTGTCTGAGCCAGATAGAAGAGTGAAAGACAGTGTCTACACAATATTGGAAATGTCAAGTGAAGCAGAAAAAGTGTGACGGATCATTAAGTGTTGCACAGAAAATAAAAATAAAATTAGGGGTTGATATTCATTGTAGCTTGTTTGCTTATTAGCTTATGGCAGTGTAAGAATCTCTTCAAGCACAAAATTTTGTAAATGAATGAATGCAGGAAAAGTAAAATAAGAATATCCATTAATTTTGTTGAAGGGCTAGTTTCATTTATAGTTTTATCATGAGGTAATCTGCCAACCCTTTCTTAAGATATAGAATATGGAGAACTGTGTCTCAAGGATGATATTGTAGGTCAGCAGAGTAGTAGAGATCATCTTTCAACTCACCCACTGGTGCCGAGATTCCTCTGGGGTGTCTCAAACCTCTGACCTCCTGTCATTCACAGGTACCGAACCTGGGACTTACCAAAGGTTCTAGAGACTCTCACCTCATAGCCATTTGAAGCATTACGATCCACATCTTTGAAATTGTTATCTTTAAAAACTTTATTCCTGGTGGCCATAACATCGTGTTTCAGACCTGTCATTAAGACATGATCTATGCATATTTCATCCTGACAGGGTTGGGTTGTGCCTTGACCCTGCCAACATACCAAAAATCAACAGCAGGTTTCACAGGGCCCAGGAATTGACATTACCGGACCTTTGCCCAGCTCCTCAATACCAGCTGGAGCGCAAATGGCACACCCTCGATGTCCGCAGGGCTCTTAGAATTTATATCAGCCGCACTGCCTCGCTTCGACGTTCTGAATACCCCTTTGTCTCTTTTCGCCAGATAACTTTGGGGGCAAAGGCATCACCGTTGAGTCTGGGGTGGTGGATTAGAGCCTGCATTAAGCTAACCTATGAACTTCAGTCCAGCAAACGTCCATTGAGGAAGTTTTCTGGGCGGCCATATGGACATCTCCTACGGCCTTCATACGACACTAAAAATTAGACAAGCATGTGTCGGCTGATGCAGCCTTTGGTCGCAGAGTACATGTATATGCAACAAGTACATGTACCTTAACAGACTTTAACAATCATTTCCCCTCCCTAGTGGACAGCCCTTGTTTTGGTATGGCCCAGTCTGGCTGCTAACTCCACTAACATAGGAGAATGGGTGTTGGTTCTTACCTGAGATGCTCATTCTCTGTGAAGTGGAGACAGCAGCCAGCCCCACCCTGTCTTAGTCTTTGTCTGACCAAGAGATTTTTGTACATAAGGAGAGAGAGTACATTTCTGCAGTGTTATTTTTTTCTCAATTCTCACATGAGTCTACAGTCGATTTCGTTTAGAACTGGGAGGAACCACCAGTGCATGATGACATCAGATTGTAGACCCAGTCCAATTGGTTACTGGACAGAGCAAACTCAGTCTGGCTGCTATCTCTACTTCACAGAGAATGAGCATCTCAGGTAAGAACCAACGTCCAATCCATTCAAGCAATACTTTTAAGGAAACATGCTAGGTTATTAGTTATACTGTAATAGCACCCTGGAAAAGTAGCAAAAAGGATTGTTAAAATATACTTTCAGAAACCATACGGAATGAGGGCATTTCATTTAGAGAAGTGCTCTAACTGAGACAACTAGGGAGGCAGCAAACTCTAGAGGCTGTACCTTCAAATCATCACATAAAACTATTGTAGATCTTTGAAGAACTAAGGCCAAACTGAAATAGGATTACTTTTAATGATTGACAGTTCAATTTTTTAAATGAATTAAATAAGTAGGAAGCATGTAGGCCTACTGCAGTTTGCATATTTCTTTTTTGGCAGTTCTTATAAAGTGCATTCAACATACTTTTTCTACTTTTGGTTACCAGAAGAGAATAACTCGTTTGAAATTTAAAATGAAATATTGAAAGTGGATACAACACAGAGGACATTATGCAATTTAAGTTAATTTTAAAGATGGTAAACAGATAGACTCCTCTGTGTTAAGTTAAATACATCCAGCGTAACCTATTTGCATGCTGAACTCATTTATCTCCATAATTTCTGAATATTAACAAAATTGGTCCCTGCTCCAACTGTCGGTTGTTTGCAATAAAAGTGTTCTCACACATTCTTTATATATCCTAGCGTACTTTGAAAACTAGAAGAATATCTTAACAGTCAAAGGCAAAAACAGGTCTGAGTTATAATTAGACATTTGGGACCTAGAAGCTACTATTTCCCCAGCTATTTTTTTTCCTTCAGAACTGTTCGAGACAAATAAATGTTACAATCCAGGGATTTCTGTTTGATCTCTAGAAGCGTAGCCATACAAGCAACTAGAAATAAACTTTTCCACACACCAAAAAGAGCTGTACATAAAAGGAAAGAGATCTAATTAATATGCCACACCACAAACATTACATTGCAATTTACAATTATTGACTCTAAACCATAATTAAACTTATCTATAAATAACCAGCCAAACAATGTACATCCAGAAGTTCTCCCACATCCAAAATCCAGAATTACTTTCAATGTACTTGGGACCAGAATTTACTGGGACTGTCAAAATTAAAAAATGTCTAAGGAACATTAATATTTTAAAAATATGTCCCATATTAAGCCGATATTAACAGAAATGCACATTTTCATATAAATGGGTTAAGAAACTTGCAATGCACACCATACTTCAAAGGTAACATTCACTCACATCTCACTCAGCTGCCAACTGGAGATTCAGGGTTTCTTTTCAACTGCAGATGGCATTAAAAAGCCTTTTAGAATGATTTAATCACCCCCTAAAGCACGTGAATCATTACCATTAAATTAAAAAAATTCAGAACTAAAACAAAAAAAGATTGTTACAAGAAATCCAGGTCAACCAGACTTTTGGGAAGAAAGGCGAGAAAATTAAAGTGAATTTTCATCAATAACATATTTTTTGAAAAACTGTACTTTCAGAAGCTTCAAATCAGAAGCCATTTTTTGTTTATTTCTCCTTCTAGGAAATGCTTCCCATTAATTTTTTTTCATTTGCTTTATAAACTAAAGAATGTAATTACTCTATCTTTTATAACATGGCATTTATTTATTTACCTCTCATTTTTACAAGAAAAGAAAACAAGTGAAGGAAGAAAAAAGGAAAAATTGACACAGAAATAGAATGCCTCTAAGTGGAAAACTGAGTTACTGAAACTTTTTAGTTTAGCATATTGTTGATTAAAAAACTAACCATTAAAATAAAGTACACTGAATTATATTAATAAGAGGATTTGAATAGAGAATTTAAGACAATATTGTCATCCATGACATAATCATGCATAAGTAGGCTTGATCTGACCTTATGATAAACCAGTTCAAATCAAAAGACTGATTTATGACAAAGTATATCTTTTACATAGTCCAATTAATGCTCTTTGCTGCTTTTCTGTCAGTAGTACCGCTAAATAAAAATGGAAATTATATCCACTGTTTATTCAGTCTTATATTACAATCAGAATCTACATCTTGCCTTAATTTTTCATTCTATTTCCTTATAAGAACTACAAATTACAAATCCTGTTTGTCTTTAAAAAA
Organism: Thamnophis elegans; assembly: GCF_009769535.1. NCBI lineage: Eukaryota > Metazoa > Chordata > Lepidosauria > Squamata > Natricidae > Thamnophis > Thamnophis elegans. The sequence continues at coordinate 130,713,736 of NC_045544.1, forward strand.
ATCCAGTCTTAAATCAAACATTAATGAAAATTCCCTAGTTTACCCTTTGGCAGAAATGAACCAATGTTAATCAAATTGCATGCATCAACATATTTGCCAATTTTAATAATCCAGTATTCTAAGGCTTACACTGTTTTTCCTTTTTTTCTATATTTTATTTCCCATATTCTTTTACATGCGTGTTTGTATCAGCATTACTTCTTTTCTTCATTCTAATCATAATCATAATAAACAATTTTAAACATCCAGCATAGAAAATATTCCAGTTTGCAGGATCCAACTTGGGTCAGTCACTGGATCACTGACCCAGATTGGATCCTGCAACATTATCCTGGGACGCGTATATTTCCCTTCATTTGTGATATTCCATCTTATTACAGCATCTGAAATGATCCATAATCTTTACACTACCATTTATTTTCATAGTAACATGGCTGAACCCATAAGATGAAAAAATTTGGTCTCCCTTCTCAGAGGTCCTTTGGTTTCATACATACTGGAATGCTTTCCTGCCTTGATATAGCTGCTTGATGGTTAACATTGTCACTATCTATCTGCTTAGGAAATGCCTTTACCAAGTGCATCTTAAAACTGGTGTGTGAGAATGACAGGACCCTCTCAGCCTTTGGCTTTATTTATGATTAAAAAGGGGAAAAAGAAAAAAAAATGTCTCTTCAAATTCCATAGCCACCTCTTAGACCCTATACCAGTGATGGGAACATTTTTGGCAGAGTGCCAAAAATGGAGTGTGTGAGCAGGTGTCGAAAAGGGAGCATTTCGAACATGAGCACACTTCGTGAATGCACGCATGCTCATCTGGACTGCGACCAGGAAGAGGAGCTGCCCAGGGATCATGCACGCGCTGGAAAATGAACTTCCAGGTTCCGGCATGCCAGCAAGTTACTGCCATGCATGCGCCAATCGGCTGGAGGGCCACGCACGCTCACGCCAGAAAACTGAAGACCAGCTCTTCCGGTTTCCTGCCCTGCTGCACATGCAAAGGCCAGCTGATCGTTGCTTGCACATGAGTGCCAAAAACCCTGAAGAGGAATGTGCAACACTGCATTTACCAACATGGCTCCGCGTGCCTCTCTGGGCACACATGCCATAGGTTCGCTATCACTGCCCTATACTTTTGAAGTGTTGGAAGAAATGTCCATTTGGGTTCAGTTCCAAGTTGGAAGAAAGACACTGGAAACATGGTGACTGCTTGGAAAGATGGTTGAATGGTGGACAGCAGGACCGCATGGTTTGAGGTCCTGGGCAAAAAAGCACATGGAGTGGAGAGAGAGAGAGAAAGAGATTTATACCCTCTGTTGGGATTTGAATTTCAGCTTGTATTTGACTAGTTGTCAGACTCCCATGGGGCCATGCAGGGGCAGCTTGTGTTTTTGAGTCCCAAGCTTGGTTGAGCCTTGCTGGGTGATGTAGTAATGAAAGAGCTTTGAGATTCCTATTATGGCTCTGCTTGAAGGAGGTAGATCTTTGTTATGTAGAATAGACTGGCCCAGGCCTTAGTGGCCCATTGACAAAAGGGGGGGCTGAGTTTCTGCCTCCCTTTTAGGGGAAATATTCTGCCCTTTTAATATTTCCTAAAATATTTCATTTTTCTAGGAGAGGGATGAGGGCTAACTTCCTACAGAAGCATATGGCTACTAATTCCTTTAGAGCATTAATTCAGTAAGATAATTTAAAACTGAATTTATTAAAAATAAGACATTTCAAAATTCCTTTTTAGACACATATCAGAAGCAAAATGAAGATAAAAATACAGATCACTACTTAAACTTCAGATACAGAGGCCTTTGTCAAGTTAGAATGTACTATTCAAGTAGCATCTAACTAATCAGATTTCTTTGCAGAAATGTTTTTAACATGTGTCTGTAGTAGGATACCTCATACTTTAATTTGCTTAAAAGTAACAATAAATATTTTTAGCCTTCCACTACAATAAAATTTGGGAAAAGCCCAAGAAGGATTGCTTGAATGGAAATTATAAAAAGAAAAAAAAGTCATTCATTTCTGTTCTCCTTCTATTTAGTAAAATGCAAAGTATATTATATTTTCTGTACATTCACTTATTTCTTAAATCCAAACTCAATATTGAGAAATGTATGGCATCCCTCCAAAAAGAATTTTCCAGAGTTATTCTTGACATACACAATTTAAAGCATTATCTAAATTTATACATAATGTGAAACAAAGTTCCTAGACTTACAGACAGGTATACCGCCCACCAAAAGCCCAATATGAGATAAAATCCCACCAATCATAATGGCAGTCCAAATATTTTGTCCTGCAATGTGAGATGTGAATTCAGAGCCTTCCCTAGAATCTTGTTCATACCTATGATCGATATAGGGAAGAACTATTCAAAAATAAGCATGCATATGATGAATATAGTTCCTTTACCATAGAGAATGTACCCTAGCAATGCATACAATATAGAACATCTGTTCAAAAGGCCTTTAATATGGCAATTCAATTCATCCCCTTAACATTTTTTACTCACTAGTTAACTACTGTAAGTAATTCCCAAGTTAAATGTAGCATATTAACATGACCTCCTTCACTAGAAGTCACGTATGAGGGCTGTGCAATAATCTGGATTTGTGTGAGAAAAAGAGATTTAAAGCCTGAGGGTAGGAGGTAGTTATATGATCCTGTCAGCATTCCTTAATCAGGGATGGGTTCCGGCTGCCGCTACTGCCGCTTCACTCAGGGATGTGCTTCACTTGATGCGCGCTGCACTTGCGCAGTGCAACAAAAATTGCTCTGCGCACATGCAGAAGGCAAAAACAAGATGGTGGCGCCTCCAGCGCCCCTGAGAGAATCAGTTCAGGGGTGTGGCAGCCTGGGTCACTGCTGGTTCCAACGACCCAGGCCGCCAAGTTACTACAGGTTTGGCCAAACAGGTCCAAAACGGTAGGAACCCACCTCTGTCCTTAATGAAGCTGTTTTTTTCTCATCTGAGAAATAACATGTTTGCCTGAAGGAGGTACTGATACTGTAAGGTGCATATTCACAAATGTTCTGGATTATTCTCCCCATCCCTTAAATCTTGTTCACTGCATAGCCCAATCACATTTTTGTTGTGAATACTGAAAACCTTTTGTATGTTTAATTCTTTCAAAGTGAATGTTTCATTCAAGTAATTTGAAAGACATGCATGTTTTCAATTTTTAAAGCGGCAAATTAGTTACTTTTTTCTTAGAAACATAGTACCTCAGTTGTGGTTTGAGGCCATCACCTGTCAACATTAGAAGCATAAAGGCATTAGCACAACACAAGTATGTTACCATAAGGAAATAGAAGATATGTAAATAGACATGAGAAAAGAACTGATTGTTTTTCCTATCAAGGTAGCAGGGATGGCAGATCCCATTAATTGTTGGTGTTTAAATTACTATCAAAATATAATTTGGGTAACTTCCTAAAACCATGGTTAGAATGCTATCTACAATTAAAATATCCCAGACAGGTGGTTTAGTCCATATAGTTAAATGGTTGCCATCACAGTGAATCAAGATTAAAAGCACAAATGAATGGAAAAAGCTTTTAGCTGAGCTCAGCTGAAATATCCCTGTGATGTATTTGTGTTTAGCCTACATTGTGGTGATAATGATGAGTCAAATTCAATGATGTCAAATTAACATGTTTTGTCATCTTCTAAGTCAGTGGTTCTCAACCGGTGATTCGGGACCCCTTTGGGGGTCGAACGACCCTTTCAAAGGGGTTGCCTAAGACCATCGGAAAACACATATTTTCAATGGTCTTAGGAACCGAGACACCAATTTTATGGTTGGGGGTCACCACAACATGAGGAATTGTATTAAAGGGTCACAGCATTGGGAAGGTTGAGAACCACTGTTCTAAGTAATTTTAGCTGGAAGGAGAGGGGGCAAGGTAACAGTTGCCATAGTATTTTAAGATAAAAATATATAGCAGGACTACTACATATTTTAGGCAACCAAAAGTCCAGGTTGAATGAACAATGAACAAAAATCTTAGAAGAACAGGAAGCCTTTCAAATCATATTAGTAGAATTGACAGCCACACTGATTATTTGGATATAAAAAGCAGCAGCAACAAGTTATGCTTAGTCCCAATTAAAGATCTTTCTCAATCAATTTCTTGCAGCTAACACAAATTTATTTCTAACATTTACTTTTTATAACTTACATTTATGCTTTCTCAGCTTTAGATTCTGTGCTATGTATTTATTGCAGTGTGAGAATCCATGATAGTAAAGTGAATTAAATATGTGTGGAAAAGAGGAGGAAGTATCAAAATCACAAAAGCTTGGAAGACCCTAGTTTGGTCAAATGATTAAGGCACTAGTTTAAAAATCAGGAGACAGTGAGTTCTAGTCCCATCTTAGCCACAAAGTCATATGGCTGACGTTGGGCCAGTCACTGTCTCAGCTGAACCCATCTCACATAGTCGTTGTTAGAGCGAAAACAGGAGGAAGGTGTGTTGAATGTAAGTTATTTGTAAAAATAATAAACACAGGACATAAACAAATAAGAAAAGGGAGAAGATAAAAAAATGGAGAATGGAAATCCATTGGGATTATCATGACTAGAATGACCACTGTAAAACCACAGGCATTCAAACAATTCTGAATTGTTGATAAGGGTTAATAGATGGGATGGGAGTTGATAAGTGGCATGGGAGATTCCAGCAAGAGATTAGCGAACCTGGGAAGAATAACAAACTGATATGTTGTAGAGGCCTTTTAACTTGAAAAAAATCACCTTGGATATTTGGGAGGGCTCTGGTTGTACATGTGAGGCTGGAAGTTGAAGGAAGATAGAAATATAATAGGAGGCAGTTACAGGGAAAAGGGATAATAATATCATCACTGGGAGCTTTGGCCTCAGGCTACTGCTTCTAAATGTCAAGGCTTTCTATAATAAATCTATCTCATCTCCAAGCTGTGAATGAGAGGGCAGAAGTAGTATTGCATGAAGTGGTTTTCCCTATCCTCACCTGAGTTTGGGTGCTACATCAGCTATCATTCTACAGATAGTCCTCAACTTACTGTCATTCATTTAATGACCAGCTCAAACAACCAATCAATCGTTAACCCACCAACCATTATTTTTACAAGGTATCAGCAGTGTGTGTGTGTGTGTGTGTGTGCGTGTGTATGCGTGTATGTGTGTGTATGTATGTATGTAGTGTATGTATTTAAAAAACCTGGTTTAAAGAGTTACACAAAATTTAACAGTTCAGAAAACTGCCTGTGGAAGGCAGTTTAAAGGCCATGTTAGCTGGTAATATAATCCAGTCAAAAAAGAGTAAGAAGGAGCTGCAGATGGTCCTTTGACTAGTTTATCATAAAGAGGTCATTACAGAGAAGCTATTTTTGCAACATATCTACGGAGCTCTAAAAATTACAGTACTTATCATGCAAGCATTTATGCTCTTCAAAATCATGTTGACACTATGTCAGAATAGTAATTCAAAAACTGATTTATATGGGAATCTTTTTAAATGGCACCTTACCAAGCTTTGTAGTGCTGAGGGGATGGTAACACAACCTTAGATAGAACATGTCGTGTTAGTAAAAGAGTAATAATTCAAATTTGAATTATTGTGAATGGCTAAACCAGTTTTATATTTTACTTAGGATCATGGGGTAAGCAAATATAAACTGGGTATATGAGACGGGAAAAGAAAAAAAATCAAAAGCCTGTGTAGCTGCTATTCAATCTCAATGCTCACTGGATTAATCTTGTCTATTTATCTAGTCTAAACTAAATCTATCTCATATATTACAAAGAAAAAGATCACATGGAGAAAAGCTATTGTAGTATACAATCAGTTACCATCACTTTAAAAATTATACTAACTTCCCTCTTATGAAATACATCCAATCAGGATTAGCCACTGCTTTGAACTGTATATGCAGATATCCAATGAACTCCTATGATCAAAGCAGAGTTAAGCCAGTCTTCCAAAAGTAAAACATTTATTTTAGATTTTCAGATTATAAAAAATAGCACTTTCAGCCAGGTTATGTTCAAGCCCTCAAATGTTAAATGCAACAGTGTTGTGGTGTATTGTAGATAATTCATGATTACTACTATAAATACTTAATTACTGTAAATTTTAACATAATGTTCTAGGTCAGGGTTCCCCAAAGTGATCAATTTCAATCCTCAAGGGTCAATGGAACAATGGGAAGTGATCAATAAATGGTTGGTGTCAAAAGGGGGCCAGTAAATGGCTAGGAGTCAATAGGTAGTAGATAAATGATGAAAGGTCAATTGGGGTCAATTAATCTTTTGGGGTCTCCACACCAATCCCTATTCCTGAAGGTCAGGTGACTAGCCATGGCAGTGTTATCTAGGGTTGGATGTCAGACACCAGTAAGAGCCACCTTAGTTCTTTCTATCAGCTGTGTATTGTTACAGGCCTCATTTACCAGCATATCTTACATTGTCTCACCTTCCATCCTCCCCCCTTGTCTCTCACAACTCGCCTGTTCTAGGAAGGCTATAATAGGAACATGTAGTGTTCCTATTCACCTCCTCTACCTCACCAATCTCCAATCAAATATCAATACCCTTGTTGATGCCTATCAGATGCATCATTGCCATTAATAATATCAACAGTTTTAGTAAAAAAAAAGCCAAATCTTTTTTTTCACATTTTAAATAATATCTGTTTTTATGAAGTCATTATATTTTTATAGTTTATTTGAAAGTAATATTTATTAAAATATTTTCATATAATAAATGCTTGAGGATTAATGAACAATCTGAAACTTCGTGAAGGTGTCAACAAGCTGAAGAGGGGATCCCTGTTCTAGATTAATGTTCTTTACATTCTACAAAGCTATGAAGTATCCTGCCAACCAAAGGGAAACAGAATATCCTGGCCACCTATATGTATGACAGTTCCACATACTCCAGAAAACCATCTGTTTGCTGGAGTCCTTCAAAAAGTAAAAATGATAAGTGTGGCCTATTTTACTGAGCCTCGTTTTATTTTTTTTTACTTTATTTCCTTTGACTTCCTCTCTCCACTGCGCATTAGTTCCTGAATAATTCTTTAAGCCACAGGTTGTACTTCCTCTAGCCAACACATCTAGTTTACTCTCTAAGCCCCCTCCAATATATTTTTTATGATCCTTTGGCCCCAATGTCCGATGTCATGAATTAATCTCTACTATACTAATCATTTTTCTTAATTCAAAGTCTAGCAAGCAGAATCATTCCAAAGTTTCACACCAGCCAGTTATGAGAAGTTCAATTAATGGTTTTTATTTTAGTTTAAAGAATTGCAATTAGCAAATATAGTCCCCACCACCATGCAAATTTTCCCTATGAAGAAGTCTGATTTCTTCCTGTCTGTTACCTATTTCTCCTCTTTTAACAGCAGTGGTGTCAGTTTTCAGTGGTAATAAAACCAATGAAATACAATACCAAGTCACAATTGTTAATATGTTCTGCTGCTTGTCAAAGCTGGAGTTATATATTTCTATGAACATTGGCCATGGATATCCACTCTCTGTGCATTCACCTTTCTTCACATAAACAGCTTTGTTTTTAGAAAAAATGTCTCAGCTCAGGGGACTTTGCAAAATTGATTCTAATTGCTACTTCAGCACACACAAAAGACTTATGGTCCCTCCAAAGCAGTGAACAACAGTTTACAAGGGACTTCAAAGAGATAAAAGATAATACACATTGCTTAATCTTGCTAAAAGGCAAGATTAAGCAATGAAAGGCTTGCTTAATGTGTTGGGTGATTCTACCAGTATTGCACCTTACATTTTAGATACTTTTATATGGCAAATCCCAATATATGTTGCCATTATTATTCAGTAGCCCAGAGGACAAAAACTGTATTCAGCATTATTTCAGACCAAGAAAAAAAGATTCCTGTTTGACCTAGGGTACCTTAGTGCTTGTATTTCTGTAAAGATTTAAAAATCTTACAAGTAGCATCAAGAACTAATCTACAGCCTTTTTTATCCTCATAATTTGTTTACCTATCCCATTTCCACCAATAAAATAGTGCTTATGCTTCTCAAAGGACTTCTGTCCTAACATTGTACATGAAATCCAAAGCACAGCAGTCACATATGGTTGTTCAGCAAAAGCTAATAAAATCTACTTTTTTCCTAGTAGTGCTTACAAAACTCTAAGTTTTTTTCATTCACCCCATAAGGCAGAATAGCTTGCTTATATTCTAAAATACTTTGGGGAGAAACACATGCTTGAGGAACCATTGCGTCCCAGTAGGACTGGCCCACCTCACCGTGCCAGCAGAGGAGGCATGCTGTGGACTCTGTAGGTCGGGGAATTCCAGTGACAGGGTCCAGGAGAAGAGCAATAGCAAATAGCAACAGTACTTAGACTTATGTACCTCTTTACAGTGCTTCATATCTAAGTGGTTTACAGAGTCAGTCTCTTGCCCCCAACAATCTGGGTCCTCATTTTGCCTACCTCAGAAGGATGGAAGGCTGAGTCAACCTTGAGCCTGGTGTCATTTGAATTGCCAAATTGCAGGCAGCCAGCCAGCAGAAGTAGCCTGCAGTACTGCACTCTAACCACTGGGACATTGTAGAGAGCCTTTTCCGCCATGCTTCCTGCCCTCTGGAACATCTTGGTAGCCCCAGAAAAGATTTGCTCCCATCTACCTGACCTCCTATAGGGCCTGAAAATGTGACTCAGCCAGTTGGCTTCCCTTTTCCCCTTCTGCACATCCTGATCCCTTCCCTTGCCATCTTTTAGTCATAATTTGTATTTTTATTATTATATAGTATATGATTATAATATACGATTATATTATCCTTGACCTATGACCATAATTGAGCACAAAATTTCTGTCTTTAAGTGAGACATTTGTTAAGTGAGTTTCCCCCCATTTTAAGACCTTTCATGCATCATTTGTTAAGTGAATCACTGCAGTTGATAAATTGGTAACCTGGCTTCTCCCTTTGCTTGTTAGGTCGCAAAAGGTGATTACATGACCTTTACATGATCATGGGGATACTACAAAGGTCGTAACTGTGAAAAAATGGTTTTAATTCACTTTTTAAGTGCCATTATAACTTTTGAACAATCGTTAAATGAACTGTTGTAAATTGAGGACTATCTGTATATGTGTTTGTATGGTTTAGTTGCTTTTAATGTTTTTAAGTTGCCCACAATCACCTCACAGCAAGATGGATGGTGAACTAATTTAATAAATAATTTTTTAAATATCACTGATTTCCACTGTATTGCACACAACTAGACATTCTTCTATCTCAGAAGAAATATCAATGATGCCAAGTCTGCCTAAAACATTCTTAAGAAGAGCACCACATTTTAATTTTCAAATAATGTGGCATTCAGATCCTTAGATGAGATATTGCCATGGACAAAAATATACAAATGATATATACAATTAAAACAATGGGTTATTTATGGAAAAAGAAATTCACAATGGAAACGGAGTGCAAGATCTAGTTGACCATCCTTTCACCCTATTAATTTAAAGTTATTTAAGAATGTCATGGTTTGATGCTTACTATATATGCTTCTCAATATGTCATGTTTAAAGAAAAGTGTCATTTTAACTTGTGTACAAACTCTTTTTCACTATTTTTCTTCATTTTATAATCCCATTTTCTATTTTTTTAAAAAATCCCCAAATAAAGTAGCATTACACAGGTCTGCGACTAAAAAGCTGTTTTATTATTTTCATCTAATTTCCATGCATTTTGGTGTGCTGAAAACAAATAAAATATTGAAAAAACTCCTAGACGTCATGATTTGCCACAACATGCAAAACTGTCTTCAAATTTATCATTTTTTTAAATTTTTGGGGATTTTTTTATATTATGGGTTTTTAACCAAATTTAAAGTCCTAATTACTATTAATTAATTCACATAAGTGCATTTAAGATATAAAATGCCAAAAAAAACCTTAAAGGGTTTGTCCGAGTTATGTAAAAAAAATATAGCACTGTAAATCTGATGGTCAGTAATATATACATAAGCTAAGCAAGTTTTAAGTCTGTGCTTCTAATGGTAGAAGGGGTTAATCTTTCCTAAAGAATCCAGTGGGAGACACAGGGCAGATAGCAGCATCTCCGGTCAGTACAGGGGGCGTGGACAGCACTGTGACATCTCGTGTACAGACACAGAGCTGCTCTCTCCTGCATGTCACACTTGTGCACGAATCATCATCAGGTTCTTGGTTCTAGGCTGTTCACACTTTTTCATTGCAATTCATGTTTGCTCGTCATTCTTCAACCGTTATGTTATGGCTCCGCAAAAGTGTATTAATTCGCCAGACAGTTTGTTTCATCTGTGGTGAATATACAGTGTTGAAGCAACAGCAGAATATTACAGACTTTGTGAAAAAAGTTTACGTTGCATACTTTGGACTCAAAATTGGAGATCAAGATAAAGTTTGGGTGCCTCATAAAGTGTGCAAACGGTGTGTTGAGGACCTCCGAAACTGGTTCAAGGGTAAGAAAAAAATCTTTCCATTATGGGATTCCTGTGGTATGGCGAGAGCAAAAGAACCATAGTGATGACTGTTACTTTTGTTCATGCGATGTGAAAGGTTTTAATTCCAAATGGAAGCATTCCATTTCATACCCCAATCTTCACTCAGCAATTTGTCCCATCCGCCATGGCACAGATATACCAGTACCCAAGCCCCCTGCTACTTTGGAAGAGATACCTAGCTCCGATGAAGGTGAAGTCATACCTGAACCAGATGACGAATCAAGTTCTGACTTTGAAGATGATACAAGACCAAAACTGTTTTCTCAGGAGGAGATGAATGATGTGGTAAGAGACTTGAATCTTCCCAAAGATGCCGCTGTGTTACTTGGATCAAGGCTGAAAAGCAGGAATTTATTGTTGCTAGGAGTGTCATCTTCATGGTTCAGACATCGCGAAAAGGAGTTCGTTCCTTACATCGCCCAGGAAGACAAGTTGGTTTATTGTATCGATGTTGAAGGTCTGATGGGTCAATTTAAAATCCAATGATTCAAGGCAATGGCGTCTTTTTATAGATTCTTCAAAAAGAAGTCTCAAAGCAGTTTTACTCCACAACCGTTTTTACGCTTCCATACCTATAGCTCATTCCGTACACTTGAAGGAAACCTACGAGAACTTAGAATTGGTTCTTCGTAAACTTAAATATGAAGACCATGGTTGGCAAGTGTGTGGGGACTTGAAGGTCTTGTGTATGCTGCTAGGGCAACAAGCTGAGTATACCAAATACTCTTGTTTTCTGTGTCTATGGGATAGTCGAGACCGACAAAATCACTGGATCAAGAAGAGTTGGCAGCCGAGGATGCTAACAGTCGGTGAAAAAAATGTCCTCCAAGAAACTTTGGTACCTTCCCATAAAGTTCTTCTACCACCTCTCCACATAAAATTGGGATTGATGAAGCAATTCGTAAAATCACTTCCAAGAGATGGAGAATGCTTCAAATACTTGGTCACCAAGTTTCCATGCCTGTCGGAGGCAAAATTGAAGGAAGGTGTGTTCGTCGGACCAGACATTAGAAGGCTTATAGTTGATCAAGAGTTTGTCAATACCATGAAGGATCCTCAAAAAGAAGGGTGGATTGCATTTAAAGAAATTGTACAGAAATTTTTAGGCAATAACAAAGATCCTCACTACAAAAAGATTGTTGGAAGAATGCTGAAAGCATTTCAAGCTTTAGGTTGCCTAATGAGTTTGAAAATGCATTTCCTCCGGTCCCACCTTGACTACTTTCCTGAAAAATTGGGAGCTGTGACTGAGAAACAAGGTGAATGATTCCACCAAGACATTAAAGAGATGGAAAGGAGATACCAGGGAAAATGGAGCATTACAATGATGGCAGACTACTGTTGGATGCTTCAGAGACACATTCCAGATGCTACTCACAAGGGTAAATGCACCAAGAGGAGCCTCACAAGGAAGAAGAATTGAGTTTAGTGTGCATAGGTGAGCTCATATCAGTTCAAAAAAGGATTTTCATGAAAATATTGTAATAAAACTTTAATTTTAAGTCTATTTCCATTTATTTTGAGGTATTGCCTTATTTAACATAGTTACCTAAATTCTCAGGAAACGTGATGTCCTATGACAAATTGGAGGTCATTTTCGGATTCAGCGCACCAAAAAACATAAAGATTACGTGGAATAACGAAAACAGCTCTCGAAAATTTTTTTTTGCAGACCTGTGATTAGTTTAAATCACTTTGCCCAAAACATTAATTCAGAACAGCATGCAGCATGACTGAAACAAGTTAAGCCACTTGAGTTTAATAGGTGAATAATCTACTATGGAAACTTTAGTACATTGCTGAATCAATAATGTGAATTGCACAAATATAGTTTCCTGTTTTGAACCAAGATGGGGAAACAATTTCCCATTGCTTTTTGAAAATAAGAGAAGATGTATGTAACTATGACATTTATGCTATTCAATAATTCTTAAACTCAGTAGAAAATACAGACACATCTCTTAATAACCACTATATTAACATCATGTTGAAGCAGCTTCTTCTTATGGCCCTTTTATATCCCTTACATTAGATTATATTTTAGCAATAATATCTGGATTGATCTTATTTATACAAGGTCGGGACAATTCTAAATCTCAAAACAAAACACTGAAAATTGTCTAGAGTTCAGCAGTGGCTCCACACAGCACTTGGGCTGAAACAAGTAAAGGCAACAGATTATAAAGCAGCATTGTTAACATAAACTCCAATCTCCAATCTCCAATCAATTCCTACCAAGGTCATGGCAGTTGCTGTGCATGGTAAAAATAGTAGGTGTAGCAATGAGATATCCTAATTAACTTTCTTAGATTTATTGGGATAATATGAGTGCACTGCATTTCATCCCCGAAAAGGATCTTTTTAAAACCAGCTGTTGATCAGAGTTCCATATTTATGGTAGGGGATGAGGTGATCCAAATGATTCAATCAAATATATTAACAAGGAGACAAATGTAAACAATTTCATCTTAATGTATATTCAGTGCAAATGGTAGAGAAGAAGGAATGTGTAAGAATCAACCTAAAAGAAAATAATCCATATTTGAAATATAAATATCTTATGCAGAGCTAATTTTGGTTCTCAATACAGGCACAATCTGTTCAGCTATAACTTTTGCCGAGAAGGTTTGGAACAAATATTGGATCACTTCTATGTGTAATACCAACATGCAATTACACAAATACAAACAATATTAAGACCTGCAAATGCTATGCAAGAACAAAACAACCAGGTTAGTCATGAGGCTGACCTGTACAAATATTTTCCAAACACTGACTCATTAGTGAAGACTTGTCTATAACCCCTGGAATGAAATGTGGAGGTGGTGGAATTAGGAATATAATTTTCTCAATTTTTAAACATTGGAACTAAAAATACATTTGCATAAATATTAACAAATCAACTTATCATCTGTGAATAGTTTATACAGATGTGACTGCGATTAAACACTGCACTAAGCCATAATAAGATTTGATTTTGATTTAACTAAACATGTAAACCCAATCAACTGCAATTTATGATAAATCATAGTTAAGTAAACCACGATTTGGCATAAAATGCCAACCCAGATTCTTTGTATTTGCAAAAAGAGAAAAATATCTTCACATTATTTAGATTAATTTAATGTTCTTTATTTATAAACAACAACATGTTTAAGGCAGTACAATTAATTCAAATATTTAAAAGAACTAACGATTAGGGATTGAAAGTTCCTAGAAATGCCATGGTATTTATGAACTAGGTCCATAAATAGGTCCATATTGAATTATTTTAATGGTTAAGAAGTTGCAATTCCCTTAGGCTATCCATTGAATTACTTCTAAAATGACATGAAATGAAGACTTTTTCAATGACTTTATCAATATAGGGAAATAATTTACTTACATGAAGCAAGAAGGGAAAATTCACACAGAATTTCTGTAAGCAAAAATTCACAAATGGACAAGCTATTTTAGTTAGGTCACATTTGCAGAAAATTTCTTTCTGTATTGAAACCTGAAGAAAATCAAAACTCGTAAGGTGTATATCATAAGTAGGACATTTATTTTAGAACACCAGAATAGCCTCAAAGCAATGTGATAAAAATAATGAGTATTCTTTTAAAAGTTAGGTTCACCTTGTTCACTGGTTTGTCACATGCTCACTAAGGAACTGGATTGCTTGCCCCAGGCATTACCACAATTTCCCTCCAAGCAACAAACAGATCAAGCTGACACAGTCATTCAGGAAATCACACTGCTTTGGCATTAAATGCTCCAGACAACAAAAGGACTTGCTACATAATCATACAAACATAAGAATGTTCTACATGCAAGCATTTGGCATAGTTATTTCATTTTGAAATAGTACTTTAAAAGCTTAAAATAGTACTTTATATGGTTGAAAGTGTGCATTGAGTAATGAAACACAGTTTTACACGCAGCCATGATCTGTGAAAACATAACTGTCATTTTCTGTATTCTTTCTAGAGTCTCAACATCTTTTTATAGTGTGACAACCAAAACTGGATGTAGTATTCCAAGGGTGTCTTGCCAAGGCATTATAAAGTGATACTAACACTTTACATGATCTTGATTCTATCCCTCTGTTAATGCAGCCTAGGATGGTGTTGGCTTTTTGATTCATACAATACAATCATTCAGCTCCTCTTTCTTCTTCCTGATTGTTTTTCATCTTTTATTACATTCCTTATCTTCCTGGTTTAAAATAGGAAGACGGTATTTTTCAGTTATTCCAGAGAGGTCCAAGACTATCAGGTACATAATAAAACATGAGATAACGGCAGCAAGACTGTTGGTGGCGCAATACTGGAAGAAGGAAGATTTGCCTACTATTCAAGAATGGACATTAAAAGTAACAAACCTAGCAGAGATGGCTAAAATATTAGCATATCTCAAGGATCACTCAAATGAGAGATATAAACTGGAGTGGAGAAGATGGATTGACTATACTCAAAATAAATATGGGACTAAGAAATTTCAGATAGTTTATGACTGAAGAAACAAGGAATGATATAATCTGTTTAGACTTAGCCTAGCAAAGAGGAGTTAAAGCTCAAATGAAAGATGATACCAACTTTATTTTTAAGTTTATTTTAGAACATCTTTGTTAAAGATTTATACCCTGTATTGGTTCTGGGAAGTGAGGGGGGGAAGGTTGGGGGGGCTGGGGGGGGAGGGCAGGGGGGGAGATAAACATTTGTAAAAGTTTTTTTTCCTAAGATTTTCAATAAAAAACTATGAGATAATATTATCAATATTATATTTTTGTAGGTACTGGTATTACATTTGTTTATCACAGCTAACACAGGTAGTCCTTGACTTACAACAGTTCATTTAGCAACCATTCAAAATTACGATGGTGCTGAAAAAATGTGATCCCCTTTTGTGACCTCCTGACAAGCAAAGCCAATGGGGAAACCAGATTCACTTAACAATCTTGTTACTAATTTAAGAACTGCAGTGATTCACTTAACAAATGTGGCGAGAAAAGTTGTAAAATGGGGCAAAACTCACTTAACATTTTTTTTACTTATCAACATAAACATTGTGTTCAATTATGGTCATAAGTTGAGGACTACCTGTATTTTGTGTCAAAATACTGGTTACATAAATCAACCATTCTGTATCTGAAACACTAAATTTTAACCTTTTGTTTGTGCCTTTGAGTCACTCCTGGTGACTACCTGGATTAATTCTTTTAGTTTTCTTGGTAAAATTTTCAGAAGTGCTTTGTTATTGACTTCTTTCTAGAGTTGACAAAAAGTGACTGGCCATGTTCATCCAGCTAGCTTTGTGTCTAAGTCTGGAGTAAAATTCATGGTCTCAGTGTTTTAAGGCAATGCCTTAACCATTACTGTACATGAAACCGGCTCTCAGAATCCTGCTTTCAAGTCAGTTTTGGCTCCTGGTGACTGTTCCCCTATGTTTGGTAGCAGTATTCAGGAATGGGTAACCACTGCCTTCTTTCTAAGAGTGAGAAAAGTGACCAGCCCAAGATCACTCAACTGGCTTTGTTACCAACAAAGAACTAAAACTCACCATTGGTTTTTTCATGTCTTGATGTTTTAATCATTGTACCAAATTGGCATTTTGCTACTGAAAACCAGGGCAAATAATCTGTATTTCTTTTAAACCCTAAACCGTAGAAAATTCAAAAATGATTCAGAAGGGAAATGAAGAAGCAGTGGGCTTTTTAAACCAAACGGTTCTGCTATTAAAAAAAAAAGAAACTTTAACAAAAAGATGCTTTCATACAGAAATAACTGAAATGTGGCATCACATCCTCCACGAGAATCTTAACTAGGCCAGTGAATAATGGAATCTGTCATGGAATCAAGTATCTACTGAAAATATTAATCAGAAACAGACAACATATATAACTCTAAATATTGGTAAATGAAAACCTCACCCATGTTAAATTGTGAGGGATGCTGAAAGCTGCATTTCATCAACATATGGAGGGTCTTGGTTGATGGTCTCTGGTGAGACAGATTTTAAAAACTTTTATCTTCACTTACCGTAATTTAGAAAATGAGTGTCTAAATTCTTTTCAGATAAGCCAAACAAACATTATGTAACTTTTCCAGCACTTTTTTGTTTCTTTTAATACTTTTTGGAATTATTGCATTTTAAATGATTCATGTAGTATGGACTATCTACAGTTAATTGCAATTTATTGTAGCCAATATAAAATAGCATAAGGAAACATCAACTGTCCTTTTCAGTGCAAAAACAAGAGTTAGTAAATTTGAGCTTATGTACTGTATTTCTGACATCTTAAACAGAGAAGACATAAACTAAACCTAATCAAAAGTTGTTTTTTGTTTTTTTTCAGTTCAGTAACAGTAGGCTATTCAATCCTTAAAAGCCCATTGATTCCATTACAATATGTACACTACCTATGCTAGAAGACCATTCTAAAGAACCCAACATTTTACCAGCACTAATGGGGAAAAAGGACAACTGACCTAATTTGATAGCAATGAACATTCTGCTCTGGAGTCAGCTTCAAACTGCAATTGCATATTATTTCTCACACATAGCTGATTTTCTAGCACAGAGAATATTAAAACCATAGCATGCTTTATCTTACTATAACACACAAGTTTCCAAACTGAAATCCGGTCTTAAAGTATTGTGTCCCTCAAAAAGTTTAAAGAATGACAAGTTTAAAATTAGAATTTTATTTTAAACTTGTAGAATAATATGAAAAGGAAAGGATAAGTAATGTAGATACTGCCATACACTTTACTGAAATAGACTCCTTTCGTAGGACTTAAACACAATTTTTTGTGCATAAAGTATATGCCTCTGAAACAGTTTAATATACATATTAAATACTCATTTGCAATTGCTCTACTGATATAAGAACATGTAAGGAGGGTCAACTCTAACATATGAATATTTTACTAAGGATTAAATTTTAGCAGTAAAAAATCCAGAAGTGTTAGATATTATGTTCATTTTAAACTATGGTTTAGAAAGATAGGTTATGCAAATATTTGCTTTACATTGTTTCAGTATTTTTAATAGAAAAGACACTTGTGGATCAGAAAGGTCGGTAATTTGGCGGTTCAAATCCCTAGTTCAGGTCTCCTGCGTGAGCAGGGGGTTGGATTAGATGTCCTCCAAGATCCCTTCCAACTCTGTTACTGTTTACTTTCTAAATCATTTTTAAAATAAATTGAATTGGAAATATAGTACCATAATTAAATGTCTAATATTAAAAAGTAGTTCTATTTTATCTATTATTTTCTTAAATAACAGATTTAGGAAACAAATTTATTTTTATTTTTTTAATTAAATTTATGGCTGCTCAATCAAAATGTGGTGAGACAGTGTACAACAACAAAACTTAAAAAAGAACCACATAATATTAAAACATGTACAATATATAAACATGCATATATTGTAGAATATAAAATGGGGATCAGCATCATAATTTTAAAAAAGAACAATCATAAGGGAACTCCATTCAACTAGCCCCAAACAAATGGGGAAAACTAAGTCTTATCTTCTAGGGACGCAGTGACTCAGTGGCTAAGACGCTGAGCTTGTCGATCAGAAAGTTTGGCAATTCGAAGGTTCGAATCCCTACCGCCGTGTAACAGAGTCAGCTCCCATTACTTGTCCCAGCTTCTGCCAACCTAGCAGTTCAAAAGCAGGTAAAAATGTAAGTAGAAAAAATAGGAACCACCTTTGATGGGAAGGTAACAGCATTCCGTGCGCCTTCGGCATTTAGTCATGCCGGCCATATGACCATGGAGATGTCTTTAGACAGCGTTGGCTCTTTGGCTTTGAAACGGAGATGAGTACCACAGGGGAACCAGTACCTTTACCTTTTTAAGATCTGCAGAATTGTGGACTGTTATATATACAGTGTGGGGTAGAGATTGTTCTAGAGAACGGGGCAGCCATTCAAAAGTCATACTTCTTAAGTCCTATAAGTGACAAGATCCAAAAAAAGGAGACCAAGAACATTCCTTCCTTGTGAGAACTTGTGGGGCAGATAGATGTTCTTGGGCTAAGGTAGTTCCAAGTAACTGAATCCCATTTTCTGTAGCGTTTTAAAGGTCATATTCAGCATCTTGAGTTGCACCCAAAGCCTACTAAAAGTTAGTGCGGCTTGTGAAGTAGTGATGTTGCACAGGTGTGACATAATTATCCATGCTGCTACATTCTGGACTAACTGATGCTTCCAGAATGGTTTTCAGGGGCAGCTACACATACTGCATATTGCAGAGTCCAACTGGGAAGTGACTAAGGCGTGAGTCTTGACCATGAACAGGGCCTCACATCCCAGGAATTAGCACAACTGGCCACGGCGGCCACCTGTTCTTTGAGTCAAGAAAAAACCCAGATTGCGTACTTCAGGTGTACTCTGAATGGCATAGGTATTAGTATAAGTATTCAATAAATAATAAAATTTAAAACCGTGACTCTCTGAACAATCTAATTTAATTTGAAATTCAATTTAACTAATAAAAGATAAAATCACAACAAAGTTCGTTTCCTATACATTATCTCAGTAAAATTATATTCAACTCTACAGAAACATACTTCTTCTGAAGTAGATTTAGCCTGTATTTATGTCACTGTACAAATATTCCAATACTAGAAAAGTAATTTTTATAAGTTGCTTAATAAAGTGAAAATGAAAAGTATTATACTTGCCATGGTTGAATCTTTAGAAACTTGTGTCACTTTAAAAAACAAAAACCTCAGACTCTTTTTACAAGCTTTCAGTCCCTTACAAATTACTTCAAAGATACACCGCACATCTTTGTTAGAGATATAAAACCAATCCAGAGCAAAAAGTCCAATTCTCACGGAGGTGATAAAATGTGCACCACAGTTTTACCATCTCAGACTGCAATTGAGGACACACATGACTGAATGGGAAATGTCACCAAGAACAATCCTGAGCCTACCTGCAAATATGTCATTTCTCTAAATGTAGAGCTATTTCTTTCAGCATGTAAGTTCTGAGTTTGTTTTTTAAAGCGGAGATACAGTATTCTTCAAACTAAAAAGAGCAGTTTTTGTTTATATGTGACTGTTGACAAAATAAATATAATAAATCTGGATTATACGGAGCAAAAGAAAATTTTCTGTATTTATCTATTTTGATGACCAAAGATCAAGCAAACGAGATCAAGTGGTAGAAAGAGCATTAAAATAGATCCATCTGATGAAGTGGAAATGATGCATGAAAGCACATGTGACAATAAATGTGTTAGACTTTAAAAAGCCACAAGGCTCTTTATGTTGTCTTTGTACAATAGGATTTTTACCTCTCCAAACTTTTATAATTAAAAATGTTGTATTTTCTAAGTAATAATTCTTAAAATCATATTATAAATTAACAGCTTTCTATATATTATTGTATTTAAGTTTTTAAAAGCTGTTGAATTGTATTGTAATAAATTCATTTTGCTAAAGTATTCTCATTATGATATACAACGTATCAATCATTTTAAACTGCTATCTAACAAGCTAAACCATAAGGATTAAAAATAATGCAAGCATATTTTTCAACAGAGAAGAAATAAAACAGCGAAGACTTAGAAAACTAAAATATATAATATTTACCAAAGTTCATTTTCACGGCATTTAATAAACAGGTATAGATCTGAGGGCAGCATAAAATAAATCAAGTATAAACCATGGAAGAAGGTGACAATCAATTTTAATTTTAAATTTCTCTCTTAATTTCAGAAGCATATAAGCAGTATAGCAAATACATTTAACATAATTTTCATTTGTGATGTGGGAAAATTCACAAAGTGTAAAGCAAGGCATGTATTTAAGTTTTTTAAATGATGAAACCTGTTTAAGCAATATATTTGCATATTTTTAGTCACCAATCTAATCTAAAACCAACTGTGCTTTAGCTGTCAAAATCACTCTGTTCCAAAGCACTCAATTACAATACATATTAATCCAGTGAATTACAGCATTAATATATGCAATGGTTTTAGTTCAGCACTGTCATAGTATGACAGCTAAAGCAAGCAAAGCATTCCTTAAAGGACAAAAGACAAATTTTGCTGAATCAAGAATTGTTATTCTGGTGGTATCAGAATACAAAATAAAAAGGATAGCTTTTTTGGGATCACTTTAGTGGGCCACTGAAAAGCTCTTCAGCTGTCTAATTTCTGACTCTGTTTTAAATAAAATTGAACGTTTATTCATGCACATATGGCTTCATGTCTCAATATAGGAAAACAAGTTATAAATATGTATTCCTATAAAAGATAAAAGGCAAACATATTTTATAAAAATCTAAATGGCTTTTTGGTTAATACTTGGTATAAAAAGCAAAATGTGAGGGAAGTAACATAAGTAACTTTTTTTCTTTAAAACATATATCCACTATGAGAGGTAAACCAAGCAGGGAACTATTAAATCCTGAAATTCGTACAAAGGTGGTATAAATACATAAATAAATAAATTCTTTTCGCAGAGTTCATGCAGGTTGTGCCATGGTGACAGGATCATATCCAACCAAAACAAGATGGAAAAATCCATTGGGTGAGGCATAAAGAACTGAGATCACAAAGTAAGATTATACATTATGTGCTATTGCAGTGGAAATGCAGGCTCCAACCACCTGCCAAGACCAAAGTCCAAAATAAATTGTTTCCAATGCCTCAGCCAGTTATTAAATAAAAAAATAATCAAGAAATAAATTCAGTTGTTTTTATTTATAATTAAAAATAGATGGATGGAATGCTAATTTTTCTATGATAAAAGCTGCAGTAATAATATATAGCCTGGTTTTATAAAGCAATATAGACTTTTCTAAAATAAAAATGTAAATGTAACCATGCAGCATTCACCTTGAAGTAATGTTACAAAGTAGGCAGTAATCTTATATATTTCCAAACACCCACAGAGATATCCATAACGAGCCATGATGACTTCAAAATGACAACTCTTGCATGATACATAATTAAAGTGACTAAGTTATGAACTATCTTGATATGCGATAGGCACAGTATGTTAAATCATATTATTTGTATAATGACATCATTATACATTTGTCATCATCACCCCTCCCCCCATAAATGTATTTTGCTTCAATAAGCTACATGCCACTGAATTTAGTGGGGCTTCTATATGAACTGAGACTCAAAGGATGAAACTATTAAGCTGAAGTTATAGTACTGAAAAAGTTTTGGAAAGTCAACTTCCAAGCACAGAAACATGGGTAACATGCTACCGGAAGGATAAAAACACCAGCTTCCACTTCGAAATGCTTGCAACCTTCAAACTGGAAAAATGTTTACGGACCTCCTTGCAAAAATACAGGTCAATCAAAAAGTTAAATCCTTATAGATGACAATGTTGGGGCACAACCTCTTTTCCTCCAAAGTAAAATATATCAATCAAAACATCACAAAGTTAGTCATTTTGGTGTAATGAATTTGCATTCATTATAATTTAAAAAATATTAAAATAAATTCGAACTGAAATCTTCTATATCACATCCCTTAGCTAGCTTTTTAACATTAACAGGTTTGCAAGGAAACTTGTTGAAAAATCCTCAAGCACTCCAGCCTGAATTACAATATATTACATTGTGGCTTAGAAACCACTATGGTACAAGAGCTTTGCTCCCTTTACTCACCAGACAACACCAAAGGCTCCATATCCAATAGGCCTGTCTGGTTCAATATCCAGTTGTTGTTGTGAATGATGAGTATGCTGATGATGGTGCGCTTTAACTGCAGCAGCTGCTGCAGCTTGTACCTGAGCTGGGGCCGCTGCTGCCGGTCCAGGTGCTTGACCTGGTGCCGGGGATGGAAAATATGGCTGCTGCTGCCCTGGATTTAACATGGCGGCGGCGGCTGCTGCTGCTGCAGCTGCCGCCGCTGAAGAACTATGTTGCTGTACAGGATGTACTGCGGCTGCAGAACCTGGGTGCAAGTGGTGTTGAGAATGGTGATGGTGATGGAGATGAGGAGGGGGAAGGTGAGGAAGGTGATGGTGGTGATGGTGGTGGTGACCTGCTGCTGCTGCAGATGTACCGCCATTGTAAGCCGCCATCATTTTTGCGTTGACTGTAGCACTACAAAGAGACATTCAAGATGATGCCCTCTGATTGGATAACAACTGGGTCAAGCTGTCATTTGGCCACAAAAATGAAGTTTACTACACTTTCCTAAACAAGTTGCCCACCTTCAAAAACATGGAGCTCAACAGGCCTTTATGTCTTCATCAATCTGAGAAAATGGAGGCTTGTATATGTGCGTATGAGCATGCAATAAACCCCCTTCCCCCAAGATGGCTGGTGCAGTTGGTACTAAAATGCCATACCTCCTCCACTTCAACTGGGCCAGTCTTGAAATTTCAACTCAATCCCCCTCCCCTCCAGAAAAAGGATGCAAGTTCACCCCCCTAAAAAATGTTAGGCGTACTGACAAACCCACCCCTTCCATTCCCACATCCTTTTCATTTATCTTGTCAAAACATGTAGGATGCTGAAGGCCTTCTACAGCTTTCCTCCTTTCTGCTCTGGATATACATCCATCTACCTTTTATATTAAATTTGGAAATACATGAACAACTTCCACAGAGTTAAACAGTTCAAGAGACATCAAGTCAGTGGAAATGAAAGTTTCCAAAATTAATAAGGGAAAGGAAATTAGGAAAGAATGGAAGAATGGGATTGACAATTAAAAATGGAGGGGGAAACAGAACAAAGGAAATAAACTGAAGATTTAAAATTTGGAAGCTAAATAAGGCAATTTAAATTATCAATAAAGAACATAAGGTTGCAAGAAGTTGATAGAGAAGATTAAAGGAAAAGCTAGTGGCAGAAAATAGAACAGTGAAAGAACAAGCAAGAAAACAAGACTGCAAAAAGGAATGTGAAGCAATCAGGTGTGATTTAAAAAAAATAGTGTAAAGAATAAAGAACATAAAGGGAAAAGAAGGAAACTATAGAAAAACAAGGAGAATGGATTTGAAATGAATGGATTTAAAATATTTAAAAGTAATAGAATGAAGTGGCAAGAAAGGAGGCCAAATTCTACAAGACAAACACCTTTTAAGAGTGAGAAGAAAGAAATACAGGTAAAAACTGGTAAGCAGTTGAAAAAAAGATGGAAAATGTCAAAGTAAAAAAACGGGAAATAGAACACGTTAAAAAGGAGAAAACATTAAAGGGTGCAAAAATATAAGAGGAAACAATTTCTTACTTCAAGAAAAAAGAGTTTGTGAAGCAAAAGCATAGATACAGTGTACTAAACAAAGATGAACAGCATACTTAAACGGTTGAAAAGACCAACTTTCTTTAAAGCAGAGAGAAAGCCTGCTGTGTGAATATGTGTAAAAGCAGGCAATAAACAATTAAAATGGGAAACAGAAGTGGAAGAAAAGGAAAATTGGGTCTTGAATTAGAGGTGAAGAAGACCGATAAGGGGGGGGGGGAAAGGCAAGGAGAGTTGAAATTTTCTGAAAAATCTAGATTTGAAGTGCAAGAGAAACTCTTGTACCTTAAAGGGTTGGAAGAGTAGCATGAAAACTGGGAAAGAGAATGAATGGAAAGCGCAAAGAGAGAAGAAAAGAAACTGACAGTGCTGGGGGGGGGACCTCAAACAGGTGACAGAAAGGAAGGGATGGGATGGATGAGACAAGGAAAGGGGGTGACAGAAAAGCCAGCAGCAGAAAGAGGAAGCACCCAGGGACGCTCTTGAGACTCCTCAGCCCAATCACCCAGTCCCTCCCCCCGAACCTTTTCCTAGACCCGTCTCCCTTTGGCTAGGTGGGCGCTCTTGCCTGACAGCCTGACCCAGTGCTTGGAGAGGGGGGGGGGAGGCGAGCGCAGGGGGGGGGGAAGCGGGTGGGGGGCGCGCGGGAGAGGCGGTCGGTGGAAGGAGCAGCGCGTCGCCTTCGTCACCGGTGGCGTCTACAGATCCCCCCCTCCCCACGGCGGAGAAGCCACAGGCGGGATGAGGATGGATGGAGGAGGGAAGGAAAGGGCGGGGGGATGCGGGCGCGGGGGAAGCGCCTCAGCTGGGTCCCTCCTGAGGGGGGCGCGGGAGGGATGAGGAGAGAGGCGGGCGAGCGGGGGGTCACTCGGGGCCCACAGCGCCGCCCCACGTAGTCTCAGACGGCGCCCCCCCCACGCCTCCTCCACTGGCAGCCGTGGCCGCCTCCTCGTCTTCCTCCGTCGTCCCCTCGGGCCGCCGGACCGGCCGCCGCGACTCCTCGTCGCCGCCACCTCCTTCTCCTCACGGGAGCCCCAGAGCGGAGCGTAGAGCGAAAGAGCGGCGGGGACGCGCATGCGCGCGCCCTGCCGCCCTTCGCTTAACTCCCCCCCCCTTCGCCTTTTCCCATCGCTCGGACGGCGCGCGCGCGGCATTCGCGCTTGGGGCGCGCGCGCGCTCATCCTCCCCACCTCTGTCCTTCCAACCAATAGGAAGCATCTCTCGGCAGGCTGCGCCGGAGCCGTCTCGTCCAATCTCAAAGAAGCGGTTCAACCCACACACAGCGGGACTCGGCTTCGACGGCTCTCAGTGCACGAAAAGGATCACAGGCGAGGGGTGGGGGAAAAGAGCCTCCGCCTTGCGGCCAATGAAACGAGTCCTTCTCCGTTCTCGGTCCCACCCTCCACGTTCTTTTTGCCAACGAGACCCCGCGAGACTCTCTCACCTCACGCAACCCTCACCTAGATTTTTAGTTCGTGGAATGCAAAAAGGAGAAAACGGGCGGGCTGCCGAAGATTGATTGGTTGGTCCCGCCTCAATTTGAAGGTTTATAACCAATCAAGATATAGAGACTATGTGACCGATACCAATAGGGGCTCGGAAATGTTTTATTTTAATGTCTCGGGCACCAAAGGTCGATCCCCTGCCACGGGCTTCGTTTTAAAGGGACCAAGAATTAAATACTTAATAAGGGAGCGCCTCTGTTTGACCCTGAGTCTAGCCAATCACAGGAATAAGAGGCGGGGTTAGCTGAGGACATTGCCCCACGGTGAGAAAAGCGAAGCTGGGATTCCTTGGCCGGTTTCGCTTGCGAGGAGGGGCGGAGCTAAGCGGGAGCTGTGAAGAGAGGCTTTGCAAGGAGGAGGATCTCAGTAAGGAAGAATATATCTTAGAACAGTTTTTTAAAAAAACTTTTTTTTCCTCAGGACCCTTCCCACTCTTAAAAATTGTGGAGAACCTGAAAAGAGCTTTTATTTATATGGGTTATTATTATTATTATTTTATTGTAGCTTTATTGCTCAGCCTATAAGCCATATCAAAGCACAAGTTTCACTTATCACCAATAAAATTCTATACAAACAATTTAAAATAACAGTAGGGTAAAATACAATAGTTATAGGATAAAATACAATATAATTTAATACATAAGTATGTTAAACAGAATAAAAAGACATAAAATTATATTTCGCTGTCACCCTTACAATCTACCCCAATCAGTCTCACGTATGCAGATCTCAACTGAGCCATTTTGTATAAGTACTGTGCTGTACTAATTAATTAATGGTATTTTCAGTTTCTGGCCCCACATAAAGTAAGTTGCTTTGATATGGGGATGTTTAGTGATAAACTGGGAATTACTAGAGAACTGGAATAGAGCACTTGTGGTTCACATCTTCAAAAAAAGTGGGGGGGGGACAGATCTAGGAAACTACAGGTGAGTCAACCTGACATCAATACCTGGGGAGATCCTAGAAAATATAAAACAACAAATCCATGAACACCTAAAGGCAAGCAAAGTTATAACCAGAAGCCAATATGGATTAGTCAAAAACAGATCATGCTAAACAAATCTTATTTCATTCTTTTAACAAAATGACTAAATTAGTGGAATAGTAAAATGCAGAGGACATAGTATACTTGGATTTCAGTAAGACATAACAACCTACTTTTTGATGAGCTAGAAAAATGTGGGAAAGGCACCAGATGGGTCTATGAGTGGCTGACAAATTGCACTCAATGTGCAGTCCTTAATGGAACTACCTAGAAAATAGGCTCAAGATCCAGATGGTTCTCAACAGACTTGAACACAGGGCCCTGTCTAACAAAATTAAATTCAAAGTAGAGGAAAACTAAGACTTGAGGTTTAGGCAAGAAAAAACAAATGTACTGGTACAGAT
This sequence comes from Thamnophis elegans, assembly GCF_009769535.1. NCBI lineage: Eukaryota > Metazoa > Chordata > Lepidosauria > Squamata > Natricidae > Thamnophis > Thamnophis elegans. The sequence continues at coordinate 130,740,373 of NC_045544.1, forward strand.
TAGGTGAAATCTGGCGCAATAGCAGTAACTGTGAGGAATGTTGTAGTCCTAGTGGACAATCACTTAAATATGAGCCAGCTGTCTCTGGCAGCAGCCAAAAAGCCCAATGCCATCCTAGGTTGCATTAACAGAGGGATAGAATCAAGGTCACATGAATTAGTATCACTATAAAAGCCTTAGTAAGATCACACTGGGAATATTGCATCCAGTTTTGATCACCATGTTATAAAAAAGATATTGCGAACCTGGAACCAATACAGAAAAGAGCAACAAGGATGATTAGGGGCCAGGAGGCTAAAACATATGAAGAACCGTTGCAGGAATTGGGTATGTCTAGTCTAGTGAAAAGAAGGACTAGGGGTCGGTGGTGGGGATATGATAGCAGTGTTCCAATATTTGGGTGGCTGCAGGGCTCTAGATCAGAGGTGGGTTGTTGCCGGTTCAGCCTGGTTCGGCCAAATCGGTAGTGGAAGTTAAGCCTGGGTCGCAGAACCAGCAGCGGCCCTGGCCTGCCACGCCCCCCCAAACCGGTTCCCTCACCGCCGTTGGGCCGCTGCCATGTTAGATTTCATCAACTGCACGTGCATAGTTCATTGTAAATTATTCTGTGCATGTGCGCAGAACAATTTACATTGAAGAGTGCATGTGCGCATTGCGCGTGGGTTGCAAACCGGTGGTAAAACTGGCAGGAACCCACTCCCGCTGTAGATGTCCTGGTTCTTGGGCACAGGGACTGTCATTTCCCTGCTTTGCATCAGCTGAAACAAAGCAGCAATCACACTGAGGCCCTCCCTGCCACCTGGTATATATCGCAAGAAAATAATATATATTCATTCATGTTGAATGGACGGTGGGGAAAGGGAAAGAATAGTGGGGGGAGGTCAAAATGAAATGCAGGAAATGGAAATTTATTTCATAACGAGTGATCTGTAACATTGCATGGCATCATCCAGCCGTTGTTGTGGGTGATCAGAAGCCTGTCTGTCCTCATTATTGTTATATCACCATTGTCACGTTTGAAAGGGCATTTGCCAGGGATGCTTCAAATCCCTGGTGAGGATTGATTGATTATGTGCCATCAAGTTGTTTTCGACTCCTAGCGACCGCATAGATTTTTCTCCATCCCCTTGTGGGGGAATGCCCACAAAGATTGGGTAGATTTACAGTTTCCTCTCTTAACCTAAGAAGGATCCTGTTGGATCAGGTCCTAACCTTCTTCCCTGAAGTCTTTTGGAAACGGACAGAAAAGGAGTTACAGAAAGGCAATAATAATAATAATAATAATAATAATAACAACAACAACAACAACAACAACTAGTAACCAATGCCAAATCTGGCGAAACAACTGGCCGCTGTGATACAATTGTATAATAATAATAATAATAATAATAATAATAATAATAATAATAATAATAATATAATCCTCATCATCATCATCATCATCAGGAAACTAATGACAATGCACTACAGTTTACATCCACGTGGTGATACTGATAGACTGTACCTGCCCCTAAAATCAGGTGGCAGAGGATTATTACAAGTGAAGCAAACAGTTGAAGAAGAAAAACATACACTGGCTGATTATTTAAAAGAAAGTCAAGAATATCTATTAATCGAAGTAAAGAACAAAAATCTACTGAAGGCCCAACAGACGAAACAAGAATACAGAAAAGATGTGATAAAATCAAGAATGGAGAGTTGGCAGAACAAAGCACTGCATGGCCAATTTCTGGAAAAAATAAAAGATAAAGTGGACAGTGAACAAACTTGGTTATGGTTAACAACAGGTACATTAAAGAAAGAAACAGAGTCACTAATCCTGGCTGCGCAAGAACAAGCTATCCCCACAAATGCCATTAAGGCCAAAATCGAAAAATCCTCTGATGATGCCAAATGCAGACTTTGCAAAGAAGCTGATGCCCCACCCAGGGGCCTAGGACGTCGTAACGTATTTTCGTAATATGCGTGCAGATCCAAGCAGCTTCTCTGGATGAAGTTGAAATTAAATGAGGCATTTTCCAGGACGATTACCTTTCACCCCTGCTTTTTATACTCTCAATGCTACCACTGACAAACATTTTGAAGAAGGTGAACTGTGGATACGAACTTGCAAAGAAAGGACTGAAAATTTCGCACTTGGTAACCATGGATGATATGAAGCTGTTTGGTAAAACAAAAGCTGAACTGAATTGGTATGCAGTTTGGAATTGACAAATGTGCAACAATGGTAACCAAGGCAGGCAAGGTCCTAGAAGATGATGGGATACAACTTGAGAATGAAGAAATGATAAAGGCAGTAAAACCAGGCTACAAGCACGGGGATTTTAGAGGCCTCTGACTTAATGCATAATAAAGTCAAGGAATTAACCTCAGCCAAGTACATTCGACAAATTCGCAACATATTAAAGTCCAAACTGAGTGGAGGAAACATCATAAAAGCCATAAATACCTGGGCTATACCTGTAAAATGGGCCCCCTTTTTTTTAAAAAAAGGGCATGAATAGCTTTTAGGAGGCTTGCAGATTGCTCCTGGGGGGGGGGGGCAAATCGAGCAAAAAGCAGCCGGTTTTTCATGAAAACGGGCCCGTTTCCCCCCCCCCCCAAATGGTATGCATAGCCTTTAGGAGGCTTATAGAGTGCTCCTGGGTTCTGGAAGGGCAAAATTGAGAAAAAAAGCCCATTTTTCGCTCATTTCTTCCCTCCCTAGCCCCCAGAAACCACTCTGAAAGCCTCCTAAAGGCTATGCATGGCCATTTTGGTGAAGGGGACGGGGTTTCTGGGGGCAAAAAATGCTGTATTAAGTTTATAAGACACACCTAGATTTTCAGCTTCTTTTTTGAGGGAAAAATGTGCGTTGGCAAAAATACGGTACTTTTTTACCGAGTTAAAGGACATCTACCCTTTTCCTCTGCTTCTCCTCTTCTCAGCCCTCACCCTGGTCTCCCCAGTTTATCAATGTCATTCTTAAAATGGAGATATCTAGAAGCCAAGCTTTTTGAAATAATAGGACATTTTTGTCACTAGGCATCTGATGATCCGACTGTGGAGAATACGAAAGGAAATGGCTCTATTTTCCTGACTGGACCACACTGATTTATTGCCTGGTCTTTAACAAGTAGCCCCCATCTGCTCAGCTGTGGGATGAAGATAAGGATGTTTGAGTTGTTGCACCTCCTGGCACTAGGGATGTTGGATAAAAAGTACAACCCCAAAGAGGGAGGGTAACTCCCAGAAACGCAATTTTCTTCCCACTCCCCTTCCATCATTTCAGCTTGTGCTGCGACAGCCTCTATTTTAATATATGCCTCAGCTGAATGGACTGAAAACCAGGTATGTGTAGTGGTTAAGGCCTGTGGTGGGACTTGAATAAGTTAACAACCTGTTCTCTAGCTGGATAGGCGTGGCTGGTTGGTCATGTGACTGGGTGGGTGATGTCACTTGTCACACCCAACCCCGCCTCTCAGCCACTTGCCTCAAAGGCAGAGGTAGGATTCAGCCAATTGGGGCTAATGTCTGGCTCCACCTTTGACCATTTTTCAGCCTGCTTTTTGCCTGTTTTTGGGCCATTTTCAGGCCATTTTTGGGCTGTTTTCAGGCTGTTTTTTGGGGCTGTTTTCAGGCCATATTTCAGGTCATTTTTGCCTGGAAAATGGCCTGAAAATGGCCCAAAAAACGAGCAGGGGGAGGGCAGCCAGTGGTGGAATTTGCCAGTTTGCCAAACTGCAGAATCTTAATTACAGGTTTGCCCGAACCCGTGCAAACCGGCAGCAGCCCACCTCTGGTTAAGGCACCAGGCTAGGAACCTGTGAGTTCTAGTCCTGCCTTAGGCATGAAGGCAGCTGACTGATTTTGGGCCAATCACCAGGAGATTGTGGGTTCTAGTCCCGCCTTAGGAATGAAGGCTGGTGACTTTGGACCAATCACCAGGAGATTGTGGGTTCTAGTCCCGCCTTAGGCATGAAGGCAGCTGACTGATTTTGGGCCAATCACCAGGAGATTGTGGGTTCTAGTCCCGCCTTAGGCATGAAGGCCGGTCGGTGACTTTGGGCCAATCACCAGGAGATGGTGAGTTCTAGTCCCATTTTAGGCATGGAAGCTGGCTGGGCGATAGTTGTAAGTGCGAAGATGATCATAACTCACTTTCCTTAGTGTTGTAACTTTGGTCACTAAACGAATGATTGTAAGTCAAGGGCTACCTATACAAAGGAAACAAGGAGTCAGCAAAAAGTTTATAATGTTCTTTGGATATTTGAACTTATGAGTGCTATCACAGTGCTAAGGGAAAAGATTGGAAAGGCGTGTCTAACAGTGGCCTTCAGATATTTGAAGACATGGTAATAATACCAGTCCCAGAAGCTAAATTATTACCTCCTTTCCTAAGGCTGAAATCAATTCTACCCAAATAAATCTCAGCCTGTAAATGGCATCTCCTTTTATGCTTTTAAAAACATGCGTTATTACTCCCCATACAAATGCATAAGCAATCAGTGGTGGAAAAATAATAGCCTCGTAGAAGGAAAAGCGGAGAGAGCGAGAGATCTGTGCAGATGCTGGGAGAATGCGAAACGAATCTAAAAGCAAATGATTTTGTTAAAGCAAATAACAGATGTGAGGTTGGGGAAGAGGTAGTCGGTAGCAGATGTGTTGCTTTTATTGCAAAAAAATAAAAAATTAAAAAAACATGCTCCTTTGACAACACTGATAAATTACTCTGCTTATCAGTTCTCTCTTAGAATTCATGCCGCGGTATCATTTTGGTTTTATGAGTTTTCTTCATTCCATAATAATTTCTCGTGCACTTTTTTTTCCGAAAAAAGGCAAAAAGGGGAAAACGTTGAAGATTCGGGATTCCCCTCAAAATACAGGTCCTGTAATTTGATGCATATTTCAAGGCCTGATCCCTTCACACCTCTGAGAATAAAATGTTTCTCAACCTTCCACAGTTTTTCACTAGAAGGAAATATACAAGGTCCAGAATGCAGCCGCGCGAGCGATATTGGGTGTACCAAGATACACCCATGTCACACCTATCCTCCGCGAGCTGCACTGGCTTCCTATTGGTCTCCGAACGCATTCCAAGGTGCTGGTTATTACCTTTAAAGCCCTACAGGGCCTAGGACCCGGATATCTACGAGACCGTCTTCTGCCGCATACCTCCCAACGACCGATAAGATCACACAGGGTGGGCCTTCTCCGGGTACCGTCAACCGGACAATGTTGTCTGGCGACCCCCCGGCACAGGACCTTCTCTGTAGCCGCTCCGACCCTATGGAACGATCTACCCCCGGAGATCCGGACCCTTCCCACTCTCACGGCCTTCCGAAAGGCTACTAAAACCTGGCTATTCCGGCAGGCCTGGGGCTGTTGACCTCATGCACGAGGTCCAGCCCCACCTAGATTGAGTGTATGAAGTGATCTTTTAACCTGTTTTTATTCTCTCTATTTTAATTTTTTATTTTCGAAATGTATTTCTGTAAGCCGCCCGGAGTCCTTCGGGATTGGGCGGCCTATAAATTTATTAAACAGTTAAACAGTTACAATCTTGAGGACAGTGGGTGATAGGTGAGGTGCAATAATGAACATGACAGATAGTTCTCGACCTGTCAGCTGCCACCTTATGCTTTGCTTGTGCTTCTCTGCTATGCAGTGACAGATCGCCATGAACCGAGGGGAAGGGGAATGAAAGGGGGAATGCTTGGGGAAACAAAAGTAAGTGTGGTGCTACTGTTCTGACCTAGGCTTCCTGAGAAAGGATAAATCACAATCTTAATCCCCCCCCAAACCCTCTTTTACTTATATGGCTGTGAATTGCGGTCATTCACAGTCTGCAAGGCTTAACAAACAGTCTGTGAAGATTCTGACAGATGTCTGCTCGAGTTGCCACAGTCTTTCAGGGGAACGTTGATAAACACCCACCTTTATCTCCCTTGGAATGCTGCCAGAGACCTAATTGCCAAATGCAGAGCAAGGCCAACCTTAGCACAGAGTCAAACAGAACTTTTCAAAGCTTGAACCGACCAGATGAACTAATTGCTTCCTGCAAAAGCTCACGTCCTGTTCGCTCCTCTTCTATGTCTTATGGGAGGGGCCAATCATCTCCAAGCCTCACTCCCGAGTCGACCCCATTTTCTTAATTGTTCTTAAGAGCCGAGGTGGCGCAGTGGTTAGAGTGCAGTACTGCAGGCCACTTCAGCTGACTGTTATCTGCAGTTCGGTGGTTCAAATCTCACCGGCTCAGGGTTGACTCAGCCTTCCATCCTTCCGAGGTGGGTAAAATGAGGACCCAGACTGTGGGGGCGATATGCTGACTCTGTAAACCGCTTAGAGAGGGCTGAAAGCCCTATGAAGCGGTATATAAGTCGAACTGCTATTGCTATTGCTATTCTTGCCTCTGGCAGCTTGGTGCATGCGCACACTGGGAACAGGCTCCCGCTGTTCTTCTGATGTCAGGCTCCAGAGGCAGAAAATAACTACCAGATGGCCTTGGCCCCTTTTCTGCCTCTGACGCAGAGCCCTCGCCCGAGCCTTCCCCAGACTCCAGGTCTGGCCCATGTTCCTCCCCAACCTCCTCACTGTCTGACTCTGCTGCCAGCTCCGCAGTCTGCCAGCGGGCTACAAGAGCCACCTTGAGATGCTGCCTGAAGGTTAACCACCTGGAAGAAGGAGGAAGCTGCATACCAACCTGTGCTTGGACCGCCCTTTATGAAAGCATCTTGCCTGAACTTGATTGGTGATGCTGGGTGGGGCAGTTAGAGACAGTTAAGGAAAAAGTGCAAAGAAGAGCAACTAAGATGATTAAAGGCCTGGAGACTAAAACATATGAAGAACGGTTGCAGGATTTGGGTATGGCTAGTCTAGAAGGACTAGAGGAGACTTGATAGCAGTATTCCAGTATTTGAGAGGTGGCCACAAAGAGGAGGGGGCCAATTTATTTTCCAAAGCACCAGAAGGCAGGACAAGAAACAATGGATGGAAACTAATCAAGGAGAGAACCAGTGTAGAAACAAGGAGAAATTTCCTGACAGTTAGAACAATCAATCAGTGGAATGACTTGCCTTCGGAACTTGTGGGTGCTCCATCACTGGAGGTTTTTAAGAAGAGACTGTTGTCTGGGATGGTATAAGGTCTCCTGCTTGAGCAGGGGGTTAGACTAGAAGACCTCCAAGGTCCCTTCCAGCTCTATTCTGATTGATTGATTGATTGATTGATTAAACTTTTCCAGGCAGAACACCTTCAGGATCAAATGTCAGCAGTGATAAAAGGACAGGAGCAGGAAATCTTTATTTTTTTTCCAGCTAGGGACTCCGAGTGGGGGTCAGTCTCCCTTGCCCTGAAGGAGGAAGCCTGATATTCGGAAGCTCTTGTAGGACTTAAGCCTTCCGCTGCCACAGCAGGAGTTCCGTAATGACAGTGATTCACACTCTAATCACCTCACAGTGAGATTATTAACACTCTTTATATGGGGCTGCCTTTGAAGAGAACTTGGGACCGGGCAGCTACAGAATCTGATAGCTCATCTGTTTAGCCAGCCGGAGCAAATTTAGTGGTGTGACCTCAGTGCTACAGTCTCTGCACTGGTTACTGGCCGCCTTTGGGGTCCAGTTCCATAAATGGCTCAGCTCCCAATTACTCATAGTTCTCTCTCCCCACTGCAACAAGTTTCAATCTGCCCTGGGATTCTTCTAGGGGTTGGGTGGACAACTATGGCTCTTTTGTGACTTATGGACTTCAATACCACGGCTGGCTTAGGAATTCTGGGAGTTGAAGTCCACAGGTTATAAGGGGCACTATAGTTGCCCACTCTTGTTCTGGGAAGAAGTTGTTCTAAGGGCTGACTAGGTAGACCAAACCAACTCAATGGGAAGATTAAACCTTCTTTTGTTGAGATTGGCTATAACTGTCATGGCAAATTTATGGCATATGTCCAAGAGGTGGCACAGAGCGTCCTCTCTGAGGGCACGTGAGCTATCGCCCCAGTTCAGCTCCACCGCACATGTGCATGCACCTCCCGCCAGCCAGCTGCTCTTCGGGTCTGCTGTGCATGCGCATGGGGCGTAGCATGTGGGGAAATGCACATGCACAGGGGGCGAGGTGTGCAGGGCGTAACCACATATGCAAGGAGGGGGCATGGGTGGGGCATGCATGCACGGGAGGCAGAGTGCATGCGCAGGGGCTGTGAGTGTACTGCATTTGGGGGGGGGGTTCAGGCACATGCACGCTTTGGGCACTGGGGCCGGGAAAGGTTAGCCATCACTGGGCTATAATAACAGAATCTTGTCACTCTAATTGTGCTCGACCTCTTCTATAGGTAGGCCTTGAGTTACAACCGTTTGTTTAATGACTGTTCAAAGTTACAACAGCACTCAAAAAAGTGACTTATGACTGTTTTTGTAACTTACACCCATTGCAGCATCCCCACGGTCATGTGATCAAATTTCAGACACTTGGCAAACTGGTTCATATTTATGACGGTCGCAGTATCCCGGGGACATGTGATCCCATTTTGTGACCTTCTGACAAGTCAAAGTCAATGGGGAAGCCAGATTCATTTAACAACCAGCTGACTAAATTAGCAACTGCAGTGATTGACTTAAGCATTGTGGCAAGACAGGTTGGAAAATGGGGCAAAACTCATTTAACAACTGTCTTGCTTAGTAATGGAAATTTTGGGCTCAATTGTGGTTGTAAATCGAGGACTACCTGTAATTCAGTAGATGAGAGGAAAGTCCCTTTGAATCTTATCTGAGTTTCTGGACTTAAAAATACTTCTTTTGCTTAGATAGCAGTTCCTGCCTGCAGGTTCCTCTTCAACTTACGACCATGACTGGGACCAGAATTTCAATTTCTAAGTAAAACTAAGTAAAGTAGAACTATTGTTAAATGAATTGTGCCTGGTTTTATGGCCTTATTTGCCGTCGTTGTTAAATGGACATGTTAATTTTTTCAGCACCGTTGCAACATTGAACAGTCACTAAATGAACAGTTGTAAGTCAAGGACTACCTGTATTTGTCTAAAATTAGAATGCTGGTAGTCAGGGGTGGACTGTTATGGTCAGTTCAGAGAACCTCCAAATCCCACCCCTGGCTGGCCCCACCCACCCCATCCTGCCCCTCCCAGGAGTCTCCACGCAGCCCGTTTTGGATGCGAGGTAAGTGCAGGACTGGCATGGAGGATCAGGGAGGGGGAAAATGGGCCTTCCGGAAGGCCAGAAATGGGCCCGTTTCTAGCCTCCAAAGGGCCTCAGGAGCCCGGGGGAGGACGTTTCCCGGAGCCTGGGGAAGGCGAAAACGTCCCCCCTACCATGGTGCAGGAGGCCAACTAGGCCATGCCCACCATGGCCATGCCCACCCAGAAGAAAACCTGTTGCTGAAATTTTTGAAGCCCACCCCTGCAGGTAGTCCTTGAGTTAGGACCAAAATTGGAACCAGAATTTCCTTTGCTAAGCAAAGCAGTTGTTAAGTGCGTTTGATTTTACAAAACTTTATTTTTGCACGGTTGTTAAGCCAATCATGCAGCTGTTAAGTGACTCAGGTGATGATTACGCCAATCCGGCGTTCCCCCATTCACTTTGCTTGTCGGAAGCGATCTGGGAAGGTTGCAAATAGGGACCTCAAGGCTCTTAGGACCTTCATTCTAAGGGCCTGTTGGTTGCCAAGCACCAAAATATCATTTGATTATGTGGCCATGGGGGGAGGCTGTGACAGTTGTAAGCATGAGGAGGACCAGTCATAAGTCACTTCCTCTTGTGCTATTGTAATTTCAAGTGGCCGCTAAAGGAATGGTTGTAAGTCGGGGATTGCTTGTAAAAGAGAACTAAATAGAAATTAAGCTGCGCTTCGGGATTTATGTTCCGTTTCATGCTTTATTCCTCAAAGCACAAGATTCTAGCATTGAGCGTTAAGAGAAAACTCAACATGCAGGAAAAGTGGCTGTCAGGATGTTAGCCTTGGTTCAGGGTGTCCACAAGGTGGAGGCAAAAAAGAAGTTGTCAGAGTGTGTTGCAGAAAAATCAAATCCAGAAAACACACGCAGATAACTGATGCAGCTGGATTCATTAACTTCTTCATCTACATAAGAATAGATGAATAAATGTACAATACCAACAGGTGGTTCTTCCAAGTAAACACAAGGCAGGAGAGTTACAAGCAAACACAAGCAGTTAGTTCCATTTCAGCAGACAAGCCCAGAGAGAGACTGCTAGTTTACTTCTCAGAGCAGCAGACTGATTAAGTTTCTGTTTCAATTCTCTGCACATACTCAGATCTGTTTAAGCTCTCATTGGCTGACTTAGTTGCTATGCCTATTCATTGGCTGGCCTTGTTCCCATGTCTCTCCCAGTCATGAATATTTTAACAAAAGTCAAGATAGCAGCCATAGTGGGTGATTTCCATCAAAGGAAGGTTAGAGCTTCAATCACCTCATCCTGGCTGCCATATTGACTTTTTTGACCTGACTCTGTAGTCACTCTCCCTACTTCTCATATCAACCTACTGCTCAAGAATTCACTTTACTTATGTAGGTGTAGTGGCGCAGTGGTTAGAATGCAGTACTGCAGGCTAATTCTGCCCACTGCCAGCAGTTCGATCCTCACCAGCTCAAGGTTGACTCGTCCTTCCGAGGTCAGTAAAATAAGGACCCACATTGTTGGGGGCAAGATGCTGACTTTGTAAACAGCTTAGAGAGGGCTGTAAAGAGCTGTGAAGTGGTATATAAGTCTAAGCGCTATTGCTATTATGTGTAGGCAATCTGGCTGTGACATCTGTCTCCTTATTTGCTTGTTATATTTATACCCTAATTTTTCCCAGGAGCTCAGAGCGGCAGATGTTTCTTCTTCACAGACATGAGAGGCTGACTTGGTTCACACATTGCACTAAATCATGATTCATTTTACCACTGAGTTACCAAAAGACATGAAACTGCTGTTTTGCAAGTGAAGACTGTGGCAGGAAGAAAATGTTACTGGACTTTATGCTTGAAAAAGATTATTATGAAACTTTAATTTTTAGGTTTTGATTATTAGATTGACAATGTTGTTACAGAAAGGGGGTTGTATTTACTAAATAGATGTAAAGCAAAAAATGAAGGTTTCAATGATATTTTGTATTGCGCTGAAAATAGTCGGAAGTCACTGCTTTTTTTTTCTTGTCTTCTTATCTTGTCCCCCTTCCCCTTTTTCACATTTCCCTATTTCTTGATCATCTTCATTTTCATTTCTGTTTTATATTATACAGGTAATCCTTGACTTATGACCACAATTGAGTCTAACATTTCCGTTGCTGTGAGACATTTGTTAAGTGAGTTTTGCCCCATTTTACGACCTTTCTTGCCACAGGTGAATCAGTGCAGTTGATGGTTACATGCTTGTTAAGTGAATCCGTCTTCCCCGTTAATTTTGCTTGTCAGAAGGTCAGAAAAGGGGATCACATGACCCCGACACATTACGACCGTCATAAATGGGAATCAGTTGCCAAGCCTCTGAATTTTGATCACTTGGCTGCAGTGGTGTAAATAGCCATCTATTTATCTGCCTGCCTGCCTGCCTGCCTGCCTGCCTGTCCATCCATCCACCCATCTGTCTGCCTGTTTTTCTGCCTGTCTGTCTGTCCATCTATTTGTCTGCCTGTCTGCCTATCCATCTATTTGTCTGTCTATCCATCTATCTGTCTGTCTGTCTGCCTACCTGCCTGTCCATCTATTTGTCTGTGTAACTGTCTGTCTGTCCGTCCGTCCAATCATCCATCGTTTATCCATCCGCCTGTCCGACTTCCTGCTTATCTGTCCATCTATCTGTCTGCCTAGCTCTCTGTCTGTCTGTCTGTCTGTCCATCTATCTCTCTATCTGTCTATCTGTCTGCCTGCCTGCCTGCCTGTCCATCTAGCTGTCTGCCTGCTTGCCTGCTTGCCTGTTCATCTATCTGTCTACCTAGCTGTCTGTCTGTCTGTCCATCCATCCCTATTGTTTATCCATCTGCCTGCCTGCCTGTCTGTCCATCTGCCTGCCTGCTTGTCTGTCCATCTATCTGTCTGCCTAGCTGTCTGTCTATCCATCTATCTACCTACCTACTTACCTACCTACCTATCTTTATCCATCTGCCTGCCTGCCTGCCTGTCCGTCTGTCTGTCTGTCTATCCATCTATCTGTCTGTCTGCCTAGCTATCTGTCTGTCCATCTATCTATCTATCTATTTATCTATCTAACTCCCTGCCTGTCTGTCTAGCCGTCTGTCTATTTGTCTATCCGAACAGTCGCTAAGGACCCGATCGACCACAACACACGGGATCCAATGTGCAGACTATGCAGAGGGGTCTCAGAGACAATCCAGAATGCCTAAGTTCAGATGAGAGATTCCATAGGAGATCACGGAGAACAAGAAAGCTAAGATCCTGTGGGATTTCCAGATCCAGACAGACAGGCAGGAACTAGTTCCTGCTAGCCAGTTGATCAGAAATCACAGAGGTAAACAAGAATCAGAAGACCGCGATGGTGGTAGAAGTAGTAGGGCCAAGTGGCAACAACATCAAGGAGGAGGAAGAGGAGAAGCTGGAGAAGGAGCAGGGCCTGAAGGAAGAACTGGAGAAGATATGTAGGAAGTAAAGGCCAACGTGATCCCAGTGGTGGTAGCGGCACTTAGGACTGTGACTCCTAAGCAGGGAGAGGAGCTTCAACGGATTCCAGGAGCAACATCAGATTCTCTGTCCGAAGAGCGCAGTGTTCTAGCAACAGCTAAGATCCTACCCAGAATCCTCAAATTCCCAAGCTTCTGGTAGGGAACCTGAGATTAAGGATGATACAGACCACCCATAAGGGTGAGAAGGAATGGCCAACAGGACAAACAGCAGTAGAATATCTCCACTACACTTAATCAAAGTACTGCATTTTTCAGAGTATAAGATGTAGCTCCCCGCCCCGCCAAAAAAAGAGGGAGAAAATCTGGGTGCATCTTATACATTGAATACTGCATTTTTGGCCTATCAAAACCCCGCCAGCTTCACAAAAATGGACGTGCAGAGGCTTTGGAAGGTCTGCAAAGTGCTCTTGGGGGCTGGGGATGGCAAAAACGAGCAAAAACGGGTCATTTTTTGTTCATTTTTGCCCCTGCAGCCCCCAGGAGGCCTCTACAAGCCTCCCAAAGCCTATGCATGCCCTGTTTTTTTTGCAAATTTTGCAATTAATGGAACAACTTGCCTTCAGAAGTTGTGGGTGCCTCCATCACTGGAGGCTTTTAAGAAGAAGCTAGACAGCCACTTGTCTGGAATGGTATAGGGTCTCCTGCTTGAGCAGAGGGTTGGACTAGAACGTGACCCGACAAAAGGGCGAACGAAAAAACCGCGCCCGACTAAACCGCGTCGCTAAAACCGTGACGTCATCAATGCGCCAACAACAGCGCGGAGACAGAAGGGCGATTTCAGTTGACAGAGGGCGATTTAAGTTAAGGTAAGGGTTAGGGTTAGGGTTAGGGTTAGGGTTAGGTTAAGGGTTAGGTTTAGGGTTAAGTTTAGGGTTAGGTTTAGCGTTACGTTTAGGGTTAGGTTTAGGTTTAGTTTTACAGCGCGCTTCTGTCGGCGCGCTGTTCTCAGCGTGATTCAGCGTTCATTCGTCGGAGCGCTTTACAACACACGGTTTTGTCACTGCGGTTTAGTTGGGCACAGTTTTGTCGTTCACCCTTTTGTCGGTGAACTGGACTAGAAGGCCTCCAAGCTCCCTTCCAACTCTGTTATTTCTTTTATTCTGCTGCTGTTTAGAAAAGCAAGGAACTGCAGGGCAATGTCACATTGACCCACTGGCAGTCACCATAATACATTTGGATTTTCCCCATTATTTATTTATTTATTTGTGTGAGTGAGTGAAGTGTGCAAAGCCACAAACCCGTTGGCACCTGCACGTTTATTCTGATGCTTTTATTTATTGCCCCAAAGAAACTGGGCTTCGTAGAAGAGTGGAAAAGCCTTTGGTGATAACAGCAATCTAGCTGCCGCCACCCTTAGTATGTGGCAGATGGTTTTAGAGACAATCCTCAAGAGCCAGGATTATAAAGCAATTTCCAGCAACTTTAAAACAGGTCTCCATAATTGCCCTCTGAAGTTAACTCTTGTCCAGACAAGGAGGAGAAAGAACAAACGATTCCATTGTTGGATGAACCTGTCGGGAGCAAAGGAAGCAGGGGGGGTGAAAACAACACTGGATTTAGAAGCCTTTTCTTTCTTACGCTGCTGCGACCTCTTTCAATCATTTAAGTAAAGGGCAAACTTTCATCATTGTTTTGAAATGTTTCCCCGGAAGGGAGGGAAACTGGCACTGTCAGTCCTGATAAATGATTGACCACAAGGAAGGAAAGGAAGGAAGGAAGGAAGGAAGGAAGGAAGGAAGGAAGGAAGGAAGGAAGGAAAGAAGGAAGGAAGGAAGGAAGGAAGACAGGCATAGGAGAAGGGTATAATGAAAGGAAGGGAAGGAAAGAAAGAAGGAAGGGAAGGAGGAAGGGAAGAAGGAAGGGAAGGAAAGGAAGAGAAGGGAAGAAGGAAGGGAAGGAAGGAAGGAAGGAAGACAGGCATAGGAGAAGGGTATAATGAAAGGAAGGGAAGGAAAGAAAGAAGGAAGGGAAGGAAGGGAAGGAGGAAGGGAAGAAGGAAGGGAAGAAGGAAGGGAAGAAGGAAGCAATAGCAATAGCAATAGCAGTAGACTTATATACCGCTTCATAGGGCTTTCAGCCCTCTCTAAGCGGTTTACAGAGAGTCAGCATATCGCCCCCAACAATCTGGGTCCTCATTTTACCCACCTCGGAAGGATGGAAGGCTGAGTCAACCCTGAGCCGGTGAGATTTGAACCGCTGAACTGCTGATCTAGCAGTAGCCTGCAGTGCTGCATTTAACCACTGCGCCACCTTGGCTCTTCAGGGAAGGGAAGGAAAGGAAGAGAAGGGAAGAAGGAAGGGAAGGAGGAAGGGAAGGGAAGAAGGAAGGGAAGAAGGAAGGGAAGGAAAGGAAGAGAAGGGAAGGGAAGAAGGAAGGGAAGAAGGAAGGAAAGGAAGAGAAGGGAAGAAGGAAGGGAAGAAGGAAGGGAAGGGAAGAAGGAAGGGAAGGCATATTGGAAGGGCACAGAGGAAGGAAGGAAAGGAGGGTGGGAGGAAGAGAAGGAGGGAAAGGAAAGAGGGAAGGAAAGAAGGCATAGAGCAAGGGTGTCAAACTCAAGCTGTCATGGCGGCATCATGGGACATATCTGGACTTTTATCCCGCTTTGCTAAACTGGGCATGGACACAGCCAGGGCATGACGCATCCAGCCTGCGGGCCACGAGTTTGAGAGCCCTGGCATAGGGGAAGGGCACAGAGGAAGGAAGGAAAGTGGGGAGGAAGAAAGAGAAGGAGAGAGGGAAGGAAAGGGGGGAAGGAAGGTAGGCATAGGGCAGTGATAGTGAACCTTTTAGGCACAGAATGCCCAAACTGGAAGGTGCACGGGCACCAGAGTGCTGGAAACCTGACAACCAGCTGGCCAGAACGCACGCTGTTAGGAATATAATTCTAACAGTTGGGTTGGCAATATATAAATCATATAGCAATGTGATACCTGTTTCTTTAAATCATACTGTAAAATGTGATTGGTTGCTGTTTTCCTCAATCAGCCATAAGAGGGAGCCTGTTAGTTCTTTGTTTGTTAGATGCTGGGCTGATCTGGAAGTGCCGTGAGTTATTGTAAGTTTTGCAACTGCTAGCAAACTTTGAGTACTGAACTGATTATATGATACTGGACTATGTTATTTGGATTATCCCTTAACTGAAAGACATTGATGACTGACTGTCTTATCCACGTATGACTTGGACTGTTTGATGGACTCTGATACTTCTATTTCCATGAAAGTAAAAGCCTATTTAAACTGCAGTGTCTCTGTATGCTGGTTTGTGTGTTCTCCAACACAACTCTCACAATGCTTCTCTGAACGTACTCGCTCTCCCAACGGGGAGCTTACCTAACACACACACGTGTTAGAAACCCAATGAACAACTGGCAGATCTGTGGCAACAGCGCACATACCCACAGAGAGGGCTCTGTGTGTCACCTCTGGCACGCATCGCGTGTCATAGGTTCGACATCATGGGCATAGGGGAAGGGCAGAAAGGAAGGAAGGAAGGATATGGGGGAGAGGAAGGAAGAAAGGATAGAGGGAGAAAAGAAGGAAAGCGCTCCATATACATACCTTTTTCACCATTCTGAGGCATGTAGCCCATCCTTCAAGAAGAAAAATAGGAAATACCCCGTCAGTGCTATCAAGTCAGATAACAAATCAAGGGAGACCTTTGGCCATGATTATACAGTCATAATTGGAAATTCAGACTTTGAAAGTTCTGGTTTCTTTCCAGTGCATACTGTCAGCCTGGAATAACAAGGAATCTGGCGTTATCACAGATACCGCTCAGTGGATCCCAGCTGGTTGAGGAAATCAGCATGGCCTGGCTTGGCAAGTATCTGATAACATCTGCCTTTTGATCTGATATAAAGCCTGCTCACCTGCTTACTCAGGGGAAAAATTGCAGGGCTGTTGGCGGAGGTGGTGAAACCGCCTCCAAATTGCTTAGATTTCTATCAGTGACTTAACTTTCGTTAGGCCAAAGCCACTTCAGAAGTGAAGCGAATCAGGCATGCCAGAGTATCTTCAATTGCATGTAGACCTTGAACAAAAGCTGGGTTTGAGCCACACATTAAGGCTTCATTAATGCAATTCAATACGGGTTACTGATACCAAAAGCAATAGCACTTAGACTTACATATGGGTCCATAATGCTTTCCGGCACTTTCTGGGCGGTTTACAGTGTCAGCCTATTGACCCCAACAATCTGGCTCCTCGTTTTATCAACCTCAGAAGGAGGGAAGGCTGAATCAACCTTGAGCCGGTCAGGATCAAACTTTTGGCTGTGAGCAGAGTTAGCCTGTAATACTACATTCTAACCACTACGCCTCTTATAACAGAAAAAAATGCTTATAACTCAGGGTGAAACTGTGAGTTCCTTGGTATTCTTGGAGCTGGATTGTATTCTTGCAGACATTTTATTAAAGGTAAAGGTTCCCCTCGCACATATGTGCTAGTCGTTCCTGACTCTAGGGGGCAGTGCTCATCTCCGTTTCAAAACCGAAGAGCCAGCGCTGTCTGAAGACGTCTCCGTGGTCATGTGGCCGGCATGACTAAATGCCAAAGGCGCCCGGAATGCTGTTAGCTTCCCACCAAAGGTGGTTTCTATTTTTTCTACTTGCATTTTTACCTACTTTCGAACTGCTAGGTTGGCAGAAGCTGGGACAAGTAACAGGAGCTCACTCTGTTACGTTGCGCTAGGGATTCAAACCGCCGAACTGCCAACCTTTCTGATCAACCAGCTCAGCGTCTTAGCCACTGAGCCACTGTGCCCCATGACGTTTTATTACTCAACTAGTTATTGTCTTCAGTGCTAGAAGAGAGGTGGGTTTGCTGTCCGTTTATATACAGTAGTTTGTCCTGTCATTGTTGGTGAGCATGCTGTTTTCTTCTTGATTGTTATCTAGAGTCACTCTAAATCTTCCTAGAATCAAAGGCTCAACTGATTTAAAAAAACAACTTCTTTTCGGAGTGTTCTGAGACTACAATTGGTCCAGAATGCAGCCGCGCGAGCGATACTGGGTGTGCCTAGGTACACCCATGTTACACCTATCCTCCGCGAGCTGCACTAGCTCCCTATTGGTCTCCGAACGCGCTTCAAGGTGCTGGTTATTACCTTTAAAGCCCTACATGGCCTAGGACCTGGATATCTCCGTGACCGCCTCCTGCAATATACCTCCCAGCGCCCAATAAGATCGCACAGGGCGGGCCTTCTCCGAGTACCGTCGACTACGCAGTGTCGTCTGGCAGATCCTCGGGGGAGAGCCTTCTCTGTAGCTGCCCCGGCCCTTTGGAACGATCTACCCCCTGAGATCTGGACCCTCCCCACTCTCTCAGCCTTCCGTAAGTCTCTTAAGACCTGGCTGTTCCGGCAGGCCTGGGGTTGTTGATCTGGTGACCTTCAGCCCCATTAAGATCGAGTGCATGTTGTGTCCTTTTAATTTGTTTCTGTCTTGTATTTTAAACTTTTAAAATACTTTTAAACTGTTTTTATGTAAGCCACCCGGAGTCCTTCGGGATTGGGCGGCATACAAATCTATTAAAATTGGAAATTAAAATTTTCAGACATTAATTGCTACCCACTTCTGTATTACTGCCAAGAAGGAAACATGGGTATGTCTGTGTAGACACCAGGAATTAAGCTCAACTCCAGGAAGATTCTACTTTTTTTTTTTTTCCAAATAGGAGATATTTTGCTTGAAAGAATGACTTAGCGGATAGGTTGTCATAGAGAAGATCTATCTATGTGGTCGAATATAATTTGATGGCACATCAATCAATCAATGTTGCTTGGTAGAGGGGAAAAACTGCAGAACAGTATATGATGATAAACTGAAAATGTGTCTACATTGGCTGCATGAATTGAAATATACTGCAGTTTGAAAATCATGGCACATAATACACAAAGAAGAGTGAGTCAAGCTATTCTCCAAAAGCACCTGAGAATAGAATAAGAAGCAATGGGTGGAAACTAATCAAGGAGAGAAGCAACTTGGGAACTAAGGAGAAATTTCCTGAAAGAACAATTACTCAGTGGAAAAACTTGCCTCCAGAAGTTGTGAATGCTCCAATATCTTGGGGCTGCCACAAAGAAGCGGGGGTCAAACTATTCTCCAAAGCATCTGAGGGTA
The DNA here is from genome assembly GCF_009769535.1 of Thamnophis elegans. Lineage (NCBI taxonomy): Eukaryota > Metazoa > Chordata > Lepidosauria > Squamata > Natricidae > Thamnophis > Thamnophis elegans. The sequence continues at coordinate 130,759,123 of NC_045544.1, forward strand.
GTACAAGAAGCAATGGATGGAAACTAACCAAGGAGAGAAGTAACTGAGCTAAGGAGTCAGAACAATTAACCAGTGGAACAGCTTGCCTTCAGAAGTTGTGAATACTCGCTCTATGTGGGGCTGCCCTTGAAGAGTGTTCGAAGACTTCAGCTAGTCCAGAATGCAGCCGCGCGAGCGATCGTGGGTGCACCCAGGTACAGCCACATTACACCTATCCTCCGCGAACTGCACTGGCTACCCATTAGTCTCCGGACTTGCTTCAAGGTGCTAGTCGTTACTTATAAAGCCCTACATGGCATCGGACCTGGGTACCTGAGAGACCGCCTCCTGCCAATTACCTCCCATAGACCGATCAGATCGCACAGACTAGGCCTCCTCCGGATCCCATCTGCCAGCCAATGTCAGCTGGCGACTCCCCGGGGGAGGGCCTTCTCTGTTGCAGATCCAGCCCTCTGGAACGACCTCCCCGTGGAGATCCGGACCCTTACTACCCTCCCGGCCTTCCGCAAAACCACTAAGATCTGGCTGCTCCGGCAGGCTGGGGGATGTTGAAATAGCCAGCCCCACAGTAACTATGAATGTTGTGTATTTTAAATTGTTGTTTGTCTACTGTCTATTTATCCCTTTCCCTTGTTTATTGTAAGCCGCCCGGAGTCCTTCGGGAGTGGGCGGCATACAAGACCAATAAAATACAAATACAATAATACTCCAACACTGGAAGTTTTTAAGAAGATGTTGGATAACCATTTGTCTGAAGTGGTGTAGGGTTTCTTGCCTAAGCAGAGGGTTGGACTAGAAGACCTTCAAGGTCCTTTCTAACTCTGTTATTCTATTCTAATACAGAGTCAATTTCATCTAGTTGTTAAGGCATCGGAATAGAAACCAGGAGATTGTGAGTTCTAATTCTTCCTTAGAAATGCAAGCTGTTTGGATGACTTTGGACCAAACACCAGGAGATTGTGAGTTTTAGTCCTGGCTTGGTCATGAAAACCAGCTGTGTGGCTTTGAGCCAATCACCAGGAGACTGTGAGTTCTAGTCCCATATTAGGCATGAAAGACAACTGGGTGACTTTGGGCCAGTCAGCAGGAGACTGTGAGTTCTAGTCCCACCTTAGGCATGAAAGACGGCTGGGTGACTTTTGGCTAGTCACTTTCTCTCAGCCCAACCCACCTGACAAAATTACTCTGAGAAAAATTAGGAGGAGGAACATATATTGGTTTGCCACCTTGGGTTTTTATAAACATAATAAAGGTGGTGTAAAAAGTAAACGAAGTAATGCTTCAACTTTATTCTGCTTTGGTCCGATTCCACCAAGAAGGATTGAGCCAAACTGAAACAGATTGAGAGAAAGAGAATGAAGATGATCCAGGGACTAGAAATTAAGTCCTATGAAAAGTTAAAGGCAGTCCCCGTCCCCCCCGGCAACTTTAAAATTGGGGGCCTTCCAATTCCTAGAATTCTCCAGCCAGAAGAGTGAAAGGCATGTAATTTGAAGAATTACGGGGCGAAAAATTGAGAATTGTTCTCTAACACACACACACACACACACACACACACGCAAACTTAAAGTCAAGTTATGGATAGGCAGATTCAAGTTAGGCCTTTTGGTCCAAAGCCAGGAAAATGAATCTTTTTTCAGTCGCCTAACTGCCAAAGGATGTGGTTTTATAACACCACCATCACACCTTAAATCCCTCAAAACAAACCCAATTCATTCAAAAGAAGGTTGTGTTTTCCCAGGCAATCTGATGTGCAAATTAACTGCCTCCTAAAATGTTCTATCGCTGCACTCCATAAACTTTGCAAACTGCAGAATTCCCATTGATGTTTCATGGCCTTCCAATTTCATTGCTCCTCGCCTTTCCACTCTCCCCCACCCTCCCACATTCCCAGGGGATTTGCCACTAAGGTAAGAACTCCAGTTAATTGAATGGTACCACAATGTCAGGTTTTTATAGTATTTCCTTGAAATAGTTTCTCTCTCCCTTGAGAGCCATCAATAGTTAGACCAAGAACCATCTTCTTCCATTTTCTGCAAAAAAACCCAAAATCCAACAACAACCCCAAAACTTTATGATGTGGAAAGATGATAGATCTATCTATAAAAGTTTGCAGAGGCGAAAAATAATGTGGTTTGGCAAAAACTGAGTTCATAGCAAACAGAGTTCCTGTTTTGAGTGAATGGAGTAATAACTTTGTCATTCTTATCAACTCAAAGGTAAGCATGATATTTGCAGATCCATGCAAGACAGTAAAATACTTTTATCTTCCTTTTCTAATCTCCCCAGTGGAATTTATGTTGATTCATTCAACCCAAACAAAACTCCGTGGATTATTTCAACTCAAATAAACATTCAAACCATGCTTTGAAAGGTTTCCAGAAGAAATTGTAATTGAATTTCTTAAACCGGGTAACCGAATTTGGAGGGACTTTGGAGGTCTTGTAGTCCGACCCACTGCTCAGGCACGAAACCCTGTACCATTTCAGACAAATGATTGTCCATCTCTTCTTTAAAACTTCCAGTATTGGAAGCATCCACAACTTCTGAAGGCAAGGCATTTCACTGGTTAATTGTTCTCACTGTTAGGAATTTCTCCTTAGTTTTAGGTTGCTTCTCTCCTTGATTTCTTGTCCTGCCCACCGGTGCTTTGGAGAATAGGTTGACTCCCTTTTCTTTGTGTCAGCCCATCAAAAATTGGAACATTACTATTATATCACCCCAGACCTTTTTTCCATTGAACTACACATACCCAATTCCAGCAACCATTCTGTCTATGTTTTAACCTCCAGTCCCCTAATAATTTTTGTTGCTCTTCTCTGCACTCTTTCTAGAGTCTCAACAACTTTTTTACATCATGGCAACCAAAACAATGTTTTGCAGAGAAGCACTGATCCCACAAAACCTGTACCGTGAACATCTTCCAAGAAGTAAATGTGGCCATGGAAGCCCCGGAGTTCCCTGTCCAAATAGGTAAAAGGTAAAGTGTGATTACATATGAGATCACACATATGTGCTAATCATTCCCGACTCTAGGGGGTGGTGCTCATCTCCGTTTCAAAGCCAAAGAGCCAGTGCTGTCTAAAGATGTCTCCATGGTCATGTGGCTGGCATGACTAAATGCTGAAGCCGCATGGAACACTGTTACCTTCCCACCAAAGGTGGTTCCTATTTTTCTAATTGCATTTTTTACCTGCTTTTAAACTGTAGGTTGTCAGAAGCCGGGACAAGTAACGGGAGCTCACGCTGTTATGCAGCGCTAGGGATTCGAACTGCCCAACTTCCGATTTTTCTGATCGACAAGCTCAACATCTTAGCCACTGAGCCACCACTCAATGTCCAAATAGGAATGCATAAATGAAGAACAGAAGTCTACCCATCACTCTTCAGACAATCAAAATGAATTTCTTTTTTAAATCCTTTGAAATTTTGAAAGAAAAAAAGAAGTCCACACAAAAGGTCAGCTTTTACCTGAAAAGACATTAAAGAGCTAGTTCTTTTTTCCTTTCGTGTATTTTTGTGAAACTACATTTTCAGCGTTCACCTGAATCGGGGCCAAATATCAAAAAGATGAATATTACATTTTCTTGTAACAAATCTCACCAAGGAAATGTGCCACGCCAGCTTATCCCATTAATATTTCTAAGTGATGCATGCAATGTTTAGGTTATGATTAAAACGTGTGGTATTTCAATATTTATCTTCTTTCTTTGACAAACAGAGGCACGGGTGATACACAGTGAGCTCACTAAAAGCCAGAGACTGAACAAATGAAAAGTTGCACTTGCTGAAAAAAAAGAGATCTGGAATGCATGAATAATGATTGTGCAAGAATACTGCATATCCAAACACAAGATGTTCCGAAATGTTCCAAGCCAAGATGTGGATGTATTTTAGAACATAGGATTCTTGTATTCGTAGTATCATAGCATAGCATAATCCAAGTGTTTTAACTGATGCTTCCCAAGAGCATGAAGCAAACTCTTTGTTGTCCCAACAAAAACCCCTTTTATTGATTTACTGTGAATTCTGCTCATTCACATCCAGCAAAGTCTTTCAAGGGAGAATTTACAGTCACAGGCCTTATCTGGCTTGGAGAGCTGCCAGGCTGATCTCTGCAAAACTTGGCAAGGAGTCTCGGAGAGTCATGAACCAATTAAGGGAACTAATTGTCTCCTGCAAACTCCACTCCCCTTTCGCTCCTCTTTTATTTCCTCTGGGAGGGGCCATTCATTGCCCACCTGTGGCCTTATTACTCCCAAGTCGACCCCTGTTCCTTAGCTGTTCCCTTCATCTGGCAACTCTGTGCATGCGCACACTGGGAACAAGCTCCAGTTGTTTGTCTTCCTCACTGATGTCTGACTCTGAAGGCAGCTGATAGCTGGCATACAGCTCTGGCCCCATCTCTACCCTAGCTGCCGGTAGTTTGAAATTCAGGTTGACAGAGGAAAAATAAATAGTATGTAATAATAGAGACACCGTATCTCACTCAGATCTTTCCCAACAGAGCTCAGCACCCTGGCCAGCTCCCTGCCACACACAGAGAGATTGTATCTCAATGAGGGTTTCTGCAGCTTTATATAAACAACCCTACAAGCTACAATGTCATTCACTTCTTATCAATATATGCAAGAAAAGTAGAAAGACCATGTAACCAAGTCTGATTGTTGATTCATATATAAGGCTGCTCGAGGAAGGGACTTACGAGGAGCATAGAAAGAGTGGGGTTGTTTGACACAACTGCTGGCGAAAGAGAAAGGACCATTTTGCTACTGGAGGGACACTAGTTGATAATGGTAGTCGATGATAAAAATCAGCTAAACTTTGGATGATTAATAAGTAGGGATTTTAGTATTTTGTAATTTCTAGACTGTTTTAGATTATCATTGAATGTTTATCCGTTAACATATAATTTACTATGATATTAATAATGAAATGATAACCTTAATTAGGATAAATAACCGGGCCACAAATTGTAAATTGAGATTTGGCGAAAAGACTTATAAATCATATAAATTTTTGTTTAGATCTTGTTATGAAGGTATATATAATTTGGATCAGAAGAGTGGAGACGTGATATAAATAGCAATTGGTTTTTTCTTTTTTCTTTTAACTATAATAATAAGAAGGAAATGTTAATGCATACTTTTGGTGATTATTAACTAGAAATGTCAATATCTTTTAGACTGTTTTAGATTTTAAATGGTTATTTTGTTAACACTTATTAATAAATTTCTGTTTAGAGATGGTTATAAAGGTAAAACTCTTTCGGGCCTGTGAAGAGGAGAGATGAGAAAAATAAATAATCTTTAGCTAACTACAATAATAACAAAGAAATATTAATGGATAATATTTAATGATACAAGCAGGTGCGATGTACTAGCAAAAGTAAAATGGATAGAAGCGTCAATTTGTGAGTTTGGGGGGGGGAAGGGAGAGGGAATGTTAGATATCTTTTTAACCAACTTTTTTCTAGAATAAGTTATAAAGATGTAAAGCTATGGCAGATTCATTGAGACTGGGGGAAAAAATGCCAGTAGATGGCTGAGTCCTTAAAACCCTATTAAAGGGAAATAGAGGTATAGTGATAGTAAAATATATAAATTCTAAAATGTACAATTTAAACTGAATGAAATATATGTGATTGTGGAAGAAATGCACAAAATGTACCTGTAACCAATGGATACGCTTTCTACAAGATGTCATGAAAGATGATTTTTTTGTGTTTTCTTTTAATAAAAACAATAAAAACTTTAAAAAAAAGAAAGAGTGGGGTTGCTTCAGCAGTGATTAGCTTCTATTTATACAAGTTTTCTTTATACCTGGTTGCCACCGTCAATTTAGAGTTTCTCTCCACAGGAGAAAAACTTCCCTTGAGTTTTTGCCAGTTATCTAGTTCTATATTATATCCCAAAAAAATTTGCCCACACTATCATTGTCTCCTTCATCTGTTCATCTTCCAACTTTAGGCTGATTAAAAAGTTATATAATTTCTTAGTTATCAGTGATTAGCTTCTGAGCAACTTCACCTGTAGGAAAACTAGACCAACCAAGAACCAGAATAACCAAAAGTTGGAAGGGACCTTGGAGTGGTATATGAGCCAAGGTGGTGCAGTGGTTAAATGCAGCACTGCAGGCTACTGCTAGATCAGCAGGTCAGCGGTTCAAATCTCACTGGCTCAGGGTTGACTCAGCCTTCCATCCTTCCGAGGTGGGTAAAATGAGGACCCAGATTGTTGGGGGCAATATGCTGACTCTCTGTAAACCGCTTAGAGAGGCCTGAAAGGCCTATGAAGCGGTATATAAGTCTACTGCTATTGCTATTGCTATTGCTATAAGTCTAAGTGTTATTGCTCTTGCTCTTGCTCTTGCTCTTTAGAGCAGCACGGTGAGACTAAACACAGAACACTGGTTCATCCAATGTTGCTGCCATCTTGAATGAGCTATTCCTCAAAGGGTGGTGTTAGGAGTGCTATCACTGCTTTCTAATGTCATTTGATCCCTCCTTCAGCACAGACAGAATCTTGCAGACTCAGGATGGGTATGTGCCCTAGCAGGAAGCTCAAGATAACAACTGCACTTTATACAACATCGTTCCCTAGCTAAGATGCATCTGTGTACAGAAAAAGAAAGGTAATTGATCTGGCTCCCAAAAGGTATAAAGAAAGAGAAATCTAACTCAAGAATCTCATGTTTCAGCTTCCTCCTTGGATATAGTGAAAGCACTTTTTCCCAATGGAATAGCAGAGAGACAGACAGAGAGTGACAGACAGAGAGACAGAGACAGAGAGAGACAGTGAGAGAGAGAGAGAGAGACAAAGAGACAGAGAGAGAGACAGACAGAGAGAGAGAGAGACAGAGGGAGAGAGAGAGAGAGAGAGAGA